>NC_063198.1:9862266-10024766 GCF_017589495.1 Alosa alosa | reverse complement strand
AAAGTGTCTGGACAGCATAATGACCTCTGTCTCTCGGTCATCCTAACCAGAGAGAAAGAATCTCATCAGAACATCTCATCTGCTTTCTCGTTCTACATACTTCATTTAATTTTACCGTTTGCTTTTCTCATCTTTACACTGACTCTCACATCACTAGCATGGCGATGTGTCTAGACTTGCACCACAACACTGCGCATGCTTGTAGTCTCTCTTGGCCTTCGGCATTGTACTTGAAGTGAGAACCTGTTCGGGGGAACGAGACCAAGCGCCAGATAAAGACTTTTGATCCGCTTTTGAAGAGAAGCCGTATTGAGTTATGAGAACACAGGCGTGCGATAAAGATCACATGGAGCGGAGAGGACAAGTAGGGGAGAACCTTGAAGGCCGCCTTGTCTGACTCAGCCACTGAGCTGGAGCTTTGGGGAAGTGAATTGATTTAAAGAAACCGGAGGCTGTTTTTTGTGTATCTAAGGTTAAGGCAGGCAGACAGAACATGGAGAAAAGACTCCATTGTACTGACTAGAGCCCCCCAGAGCCCCCAAAAGAACATGGAGGAACTAAAAGTACAGACCTGAATTGCTTGTAGATTTCTTTTCATAGCTAGTTCTTACAGCATGGGAATGCAGCGGTGTAAACCTATTAATTTCACATTGTGGCTGAACAGAGACCTCTCCCCATCTGTCTTAAACTCAGGTGCCCATGAAAAAGGCCATGCTCTCTACAGAATGTCTAAAGGCTGGTGTGTGTGTGTGTGTTTCTGTTTTTAGGCCAGCATAGTGCACAGAACATAGATCTGGATTAGCATGGTAACCAAATGGTAACCAAACTGACTGTGTCTAGATTAGGTGCTGAATGTTGATAAACAGCATGTTAGTGTTCAAGCAGCAGTAAGATGCACAGCTTCCAGCTTATAATGGCAAGGTAGCATGCTTTGACCATATAATTAGAGAGTGTGTATGTGTTTACAGTATGTGCGCACTTGTGTGTGTGTTTCAGCTCTATCTGCTGTGTGTCTGCATATGTGTGTGTGTGTGTGGGTGTGTGTCAGATTGATCTCAGTGGTGTACTATAGAGTTGTTGAATGTGGCTCTGGATGACTATATTGGTTTAATCAACTAATTTTGTGTGTGTGTGTGTGTGTGTCAGCTGGATCTCAGTGCTGAGTAACAGTAAGCAGGAGGCGTTGAACGTGGCTCTGGACGAGCGGCGCACGGCCGGAGGAGAGAGCAGCGTGGAGGATCTGACGCGGGCCATCACTGATGACATCAGACGCATGCCTGGCAACCACGTCTGCTGCGACTGCGGCGCACCAGGTAATACACACTCTGTGGGTGTAGGTGTGTGTGTGTGTGTGTGTGTGTGTGTGTGTGTGTGTGTGTGTGTGTGTGCCTTTTGTGAGACAGGGACCATATGTCTTTGGTAACTTTGTGTGAAAAAAGCCAGTGCGTCTGTGGATGTGTCTTTGTCTGTGTCTCTCTTTGGCTGTATGAAAATGACTATTTTGGCTCCATAACTGTATGTTTAAATGCACATGATCCTTTGTGAAGGAGGCGTGTTTGTGTGTCTCTGAGTGTGAGTGAATTGGCAGAAGAGGGGCATCAGTAAGGAAATGTTGATATTTCAACTAATCAATCTGACTGTGACTATGCAGAGAACAATAGACACATAATTGAGTTGATGGAGTTCTTAAATTAGTTCATTCTCAAGTTTACTTTGCCAAATTGGACTCCACATTACTTGAATTGCTGAAGGTCCAATTCCGTATCTATTGTGCTACTGAGCAATGCTACTCAATTATGTGTCGTGTTCCCTCACTGAAGTCCATGCCAGCGTAATGTGGGCTGTGCCATGCTGTGTCTATCTCTTGGGTAGAAGTTAATTGAGAGTAAACATTTGTTTTTGTCCTGTGTTCATAATCTCTCCCACACACTCTTTCGCCTGCCAGAGTGACTATGTGCTCCTCCTCAACCCCTGAAATGAGAAATTTATTGGGAATTAACTTATCCATTAGGAGCGGTATGCCTACTGTTAGATTCCCCATTATAAAACATTGTCATACATGCATACTGTGTATGTGTCTATTATACATGAAAGCATTGTTTTCTTTTTTCATTCAGTTTACAGAAAAAGAGAGATTATATATTAATTAAATATATAGTATGTAATTATTTTCCCTGATATGCAGTGGGTGTATTTCTCATATTTTGTTGCACAATATTCGCCTCATAAAAAAATATGTATTTTGCCTGTGCATCTCTGCATAGCTCCTCTAATGTGTGTGTGTGCGTGTTGGTGTTTTCCGTCTCCAGACCCAGAGTGGATCTCCACTAACCTGGGCATCCTGACGTGCATCGAGTGCTCAGGCATCCACAGGGAGATGGGCGTCCACTACTCGCGCATCCAGTCCCTCTCCCTGGACAAGCTGGGCTCCTCGGAGCTGCTGGTGAGATGCCACACTGCCCAGAGCACACTCTCATTTCCACCCACCCACTCACACACCTACGCAATAAGTAAGGGATAGTGTATAGAGCGCCGGTCATTATCGGGAACGACGCACAGCAGAGGGGTCTTGTTCCGCCCTGAAAGGAGCTATTTCCCCATAATGACCAGCGTTCTGCATTATCCCGCTTATTACTTCATTACTTTCCTTGACAGCGGTGTGTTATACTTAGCAACGGTCTGTTATCGAGAAATAGCAGACCAGCGAACGTTGGGAAGGCCCATTCAAGTGAATGGAGCATTCTGCAGCATTATGAAGAGCCGTGTAATAAGGTACAATATGCACATTAAAACTTTCAAGAAAGAAACCCCAGTCTGTGCAACACGAATCTTCAGATGATGAAAAAGAACCTTAGAAGGCCAAAAGATCCTTAATATGAAAGGCAGAAGCAATGAAATTAATTAGACTAGAGATGCTTCAAGTGTCAGGTACTCTTTAAGCAGGTGCAACTGTTTCATTGAAACACCAGAGGATTAGGGTGAATTTGTAGCACACACAGACACACACACAGACACACACACAGACACACACACAGACACACACACAGACAGACACACACACACAGACACACACACACAGACACACACACACAGACACTCACACACAGTGGCGTCGTTAGACCTGGGCATTCGGGGCTATAGCCCCTGATCCTCTGGGGATAGCCCCGGATCTATGGGTCAAATACAACAACAACAACAACAAAAAACTCTAATCGCGGAATGAAATAAATAGCCCCGTGAAAGAAACTTTTGTGTTTTGTGTCCATTGTGTGCATTAACAGCAGCGCAAGACAATCTGACGGATCTGGGCAGGTTTAGAATCATTTGTTGCAAAATGTTGCAATTTCAATTCTCTACGCCATTAACATTGCTGTTTCAGGTTTCTACTAACTAGCCTTAGCGGAAATAAGTGTATAAGGACAAATGGATATTAGAAGTTTCTTTAGAGAAAAAAAGGGCAGAGCAGGGACAAGAAGTGGAAACTCACAGTGTGTCATCATCTCCCAGAACCCAGGAGGACATTTCGATCAGCTCAGTTTCAATATATCGTGGATTTACTATTGAATCACATGCGCAGTAAATATGGTAAACTTGACCTCGCTTGAGGGGCATCCAAGCAATGCATGTTGGGCTTGATTTTGACAGAATGGAACTTTTTCTTTGGGCAAAAGTTATTGATAGCCTACACAACCCTAATGCATTGTTTTCAAGGCACCCATAGCCCATTAATTGAAGGGGATGGTCCAAATGTTTATCCCGAGATCTAACGCCACACCTGTGCACTTGACAGAGGTGCATGACGATGTTTATTCTACAGGCTATTTTAATGTCATATTTTGGGTGTTGTATGTGGTGCACTTTGGCAGAAGAGACGTTCTCCTTACACGGTCTTTAAACATCAAAATACTCAGAATGCCGTGACGTAAGTCGTTACGATTGGCCTTCCTTTTCATTCTCAAAGTAGGTTAAAATTGCTTGTTCATCAGCACGATTTTTCAAAATCTCTCGGGGGAAAAACCCCCGAACCCCCGGACAAAAAGGACTCGAACTTCAGGGCTCTAGCCCCGAATGTTTAAAATAGCTAGCGACGCCCCTGCTCACACACACACACACACACACACACACACACACACACACTGACACTGACACACACGGGAGGCACAAACAAACACACACACACACAGCTTTAGTGAAGCAGAACGACTGGTAGGGTGGGGGCTGGGGGGCTGGGGTGCAAGCTGTGAAGGCCCCAACAGAGAGAGCCTGTGGCTGAGCTCTAATGCTGCTGCGTTTGCTGGTGGGACTGGGCTCCTGTGTTCGTGTGTGGGAGAGACAGAGAAAGAGGGAGAGAGAGAGAGAAGGGTGAGAAAGAGAGAAGGAGAGAGAGAAAAGGGTGAGTCTCTTCTCTCTTCTCCTCTCTGCTCCGTCTCTCTCAACCTCCTCCACCAGCTGGCTATCAGCGTGAGCGTTAAATGGCAACAGCTGCCCCAGTGGCTCCCCCACCCAGCCAACGCACAGAAACACACACACACACACACACGCTCCAGTGCTCTCTGCTTCTGCCAGTCTCAGGCCTCAGTCCTGTTTCATTGATGCATATCATTAAAGTCCACTTGAATCAGGGTGACTCAGGAAAACATATTGAGATCCTCTCTCTCTTTCTCTCTCTCTCTCTCTCTCTTTCTCTCTTTCTCTCTCTCTCTCTCTCTGCTCTCCTCTCTGACTCTCTCTCTCTCTCTCTCTCTCACACACACACACACACACACACATACACACACACACACACACGCACACTTACTGACTCAGCTTCCTTGCTCATGTGGAAATGCTTGTCTGCTCTTGCAGTTGGCAAAGAACGTTGGGAACTCGGGCTTTAATGAGATCGTGGAGGCCAATCTGCTGAGCCCCTCACTGAAGCCCAGAGCCGAGAGTGACATGTGAGTGATGAGCGCCTTAGCGTCAAATTCCCCTTAACAGCCGAAGTCTGTCTGTTTGCCCGCCTCTCCCTCTCCCTCTCTCTCTCTCTTCCTCCCTCTCATGTTCTATCTCTCTGTCTGTCCTTCCTCATTTCTCTTTCCCTCTCTCCATCTCTCATTATGTTTCTCTATACTTTTTTCATGTCTGTTTCTCCCCCTTTCTGTCTTACCGCCTCTTTTACTTTCTCACTTCCTCCATCCCTCTCTTTCTCCTACTCTCTCTCTCTCTCTCTCTCTCTCTCTCTCTCTCTCTCTCCCATTTTCTGTCTCTCTCTCAGATCTCTGCTCCTCCATCACAGTCTCTGTGCCACTCGTCTGAGGGGCCATTTGGCTGATAACATCATGAGTCATTTACCAGGTGCTGAAATCCGCAGCACGGTCTAGTGCCAAACGGATTCCGATGGCACAAGCGCTGTTTTTCACACCACCATCACTGCTTGATTTCCAACTCCATCTCATCCAAATCAGTGCACAAATTGCAGCATTTCAATGTGATTGCTAGGTTATTGCTCATCTGCCTATCTCTGATTCTGGCTGTGCAGTCTGCTTCTGATACTGCTATTTCACTTTTCATAATGATATACTTAACCAAATCCTGCTATATTCCTATCTGTTGTGGCCTTGGTCCTGGGAATCTCCAGCTTATTTCAGATGTGTTTCCATTCAGGTGTATATTGAGCCGGTAAACTAGAATGAGATAAAGCAGACATTGTTGGCCTCAAAGTTTTGATATGTCAAAATGAATGTGTGGTTTTGGGCAGTGTTACAATGACCTCCAGCTGACTTCCCCCTTGGCATGAACCATGATGGAGGGGCGACAGTGATGAAAGGCAGCATGCAAGAGGAGTCTCTCTTTGTTTCTCTCTCCCTCTTACTTTCTCTCTCTTTCTCTCTTTTTCTTTCTGTCTTTCTATCTATCTATCTATCTATCTATCTATCTATCTATCTATCAATTCACACACTTCCTCCCACTCTGTTTCACACACAGCCTTGTGAACTATGGTCTCTCTCTCTCTCTCTCTCTCTCTCTCTCTCTCTCTCTCTCTCTCTCTCGACGGTCATACTAAAATGTGCAGTGATGTCTTTTTTTAGAGCTGTAACTGAGAATAAATATATGTATGTATTATATGCACATATAAAAACATATAAAAGCATATGTTTTTGAGAGAGAGACAGACAGAGACAGAGAGAGAGAGAGAGAAGCTACGTAGAACACAAGAAGAGATATCCGCACACTGTGTCTAAAGCTCCCAGTTTAATGGTGGATGATGATACACAACGTTTCGACCACTCAGGTCTTCGTCAGGTGTCACACCTCTACACTTCAGAGAGAGAGAGAGAAGCTGCCTTGTCTCTTCTCTCAGTGAAAGTCATATCTCATAGTTACTATTCTCTCCCAGTAGACTCCTCACCAGGGGAAAATCATGGCTATGTCTGCCCGTGCGTGTGTATGTGTGTGCACGTGTTTGTGTATGTGTGTGCGTATGTGTGTTCTTATTTGTGTGTCTGTGTGTGTGTGTGTGTGCGTATGTGTGTGTATGTGTGAGTGGGTGCATGTGTGTGTGTGTGGGTGTGTGTGAGTGTTTGCGTGTGTGTCTCTCTCTCTCTCTGTGTGTGTGTGTGTGTACATGGGTGTGTGCTGTGAAAGATAAGGTTTCTGCTGATAAAAAGAGAACATTAAGTTCCATATAGAGAAAGATGCCAGTTACAAGGACTATGTTTATACCACATGACTTATATACTAGCCGCTTCCTTTTTACAGTTTATGTAACATAAGCAAAAACGAGACAAATTCTTCTTTTTTTGCCAGACTGAGGAACAAGTTTAGTTTCAGTTCATTGTGCATGTATGATTCAAGGGTCCTTTTCTAAAAGATGCATATATTGTATTGTTACAGAGTTAGGTATACACTTGGCTGCAAGGACCCTGCAGATTTGTGTGTCAGTTGCACTTTCTAAATGAAATGTAATTGTTTTGATTCAGCTGACAGTAAGCAAATTAACCAATGTCCCAGAGGGTGTATGAGAGAGAAAGAGAGAGAGAGAAATTAGTAGGGGCTACATTTACTTTACTTTTAATTTTGTCTATTTACCTTGTCTTAATCCTGCTCTAGTGTTTAAGAGTTAATTGCTCTAATCACAACCTTAAGGAGCCATACCCATTAGCTGCATGCTTAATGAACCCTCTGAGGTCTTTAGAGTAAAGCTGTCTGCTGCTCAGCTGTCAGTGACCTGTGTGTGTGTGTGTGTGTGTGTGTGTGTGTGTGTGTGTGCGTGTGCGTGTGCAGGTCTGTGCGTAAGGACTATATCCTGTGTAAGTACATGGAGCTGCAGTTTGCCCAGCGCAGCGGCAGCTCCCCGGGAACGTTGCGCCGCTACCTCCAGGATGTGGTCAGGAGCCGGGACATCTTCAGCCTGCTGCAGCTCTACGCCGAGAGACTGGACCTCAGCCTGCCACTGCCCAGTCCACTGCAGGTGCGACAGACAGACAGACAGGTTTTTGTACATGTATGGGCATTACATATAGTGTATAATCAATGTAATACCCATACATGTACCCCCCCCCCCTCGACCCCGCCGTTTTCAATCAACCCCCATTTTCAGTTGTGTCAAGCTGATCACATGTGAAAGGAACAGAATATAAAGGAATCACAGTGAATCATACACATGATTGCCCACCCTTAGCTGGGAGAGTGCACTTAAAGCTGTGATGCAAAAGCCTTCATTGCAGACACAGATGGGATATGATGGCCATCAGCAATCAACAAGAGCCGTGGCATCTTACATCTAAGAGGGGAAAAAATCTAATTGAAAAAGACTAGATTTTATTTAGCATAAATCCTAGTTTATTTTAGTAAGTCTAGAAAAGCGCTATATACAAATGCAAGTTGTTGTTGTTGTTGTTGTATAATCAAAACCCAATACTGTGCAGTGAATAGCAACCATCCTACTAGATGCTTAGTAGAGCTAAGTGCATGTTGTGCAAATGGTCATCATGTTAAATGATTAAACTCAAACTTGTTTGTGTTTGCGGAGCAGGAGAAAGGGGAGACTGCTCTGCACCAGGCTGTGCTGCTGTCTGACCGCACCTCTCTACACATGGTGGACTTCCTGGTGCACAACAGGTGGGAATGAGAGGGACGATTAAGCTGGGTGGACACACCATTTCAGACACGTAGTTACTGGGAAATTCACTGAAAGAGTGACTTTTTTTTTTTACTATTTTATGACAAATTCAAAGTAAAAGAATGGGTTTTTTAAAATATTTTTTCACTTGCTTAGATTTTTTTGTCTAAAGACCATGTATTAGCTGAAGGAATTAAATAATTACATTTAAAAGTTTTATGAAAAGTGCACAATAACTTGCACAAAGACTTTTTGGAATACCCATTGTGTAATTTTTCTTTAAAGTAAGTTTTGTGTAAAGAGCACCGTTCAAACACACACATCCAGCTGAATGTAGCTGATTGAAAAATGCCATAATTCCGCAAAGTGCAGTACATTTTCAGTTGTTAACCTTGCAAGACATGAGTCATTGAATAGACACATAGAGCATAGAGCAACCTCCAGAGTACACTGTTAGCTTGGGCTTCTCATCAGCTGCTTATCAGATGATCTCATTTAGAGGGGGAGGTAATGGACTGATTTCAAAATAAATAAATAGATGCATATCTCTGCTGAGTTGGACTGATGAGATCGTGGGAGGATGTGTCTTTTTAAATAAATGTCACCCCACATGCACTCAGGAAAAGATTGAGCTACTGTGTAATACACTCTCACCTCTATAAGGATATAAAGTTGCATACGCACGTATTACATGATCAGATTGAGCACAAAAGAAGTGACAGTTGGACACAACTGAAACTGTGTTGACTCTCATATATTTTGGACTGTGGGCACTTACTGCTGCCTCCTGCAGCTGTGGGTGCAGGACAATTTGGTGCTTTGCCGTTCATGTACTTCTGTGCTAAGAGGCAAAGAGCTATGCGGGTGTAGCCAGATGCCATCTTGTTTGCGGATTAATTTGTTGGTCTGCTGGTTGAACTTCTGTAGAGGCCAGTTTGCCTCACAGCTGTGTGTGTGTGTGTGTGTGTGTGTGTGTGTGTGTGTGTGTGTGTGAGAGAGAGTGTGTGTGAACCTCAGAGACTGAGAAACACTGGAATGTGTGAGAGAGGAAACGTGGGGGGATCTGTGGTAATTTTGCCGGAACGTTCCCACCAGCTGTAGATTCTCAGCCCCTCTGACCCTTGGTCCGATCCACTGGCGTCTCAAGGGCGCATCAGCGACTCTTAAAGACTTCCGGAAATCCTATATGATGTTGATGTTTTGTGTGAGATTGGAGAGGGATATGCTAGGAGTTAGTGAGCAGAGACAGCAGCAGAGGAGAGGTGGATGGAGAAAGGGAGTATACATTGACATGTACACATTCTGGAGACTGTAGTACAGTATGTAAAAGTTACAAATAGTATGCTGAATGTATCTATAGGGGTGGATTGCCCTAATCTGGGATAGTTTCCCATAGTTTCACTGACATTCATTGGTTTGAGGAATAGCCACACATTAGCCACACATTAGATTAGCATACATTAAATTCATCACATTCATCATTGGACATCAGCTAAAGAAACAGGCATTAGTGACTCTGAAGCCCTTCTAGAAGACTACATCTTCATTTAGTCAATTGTTTAGCTCTTTGCATTGCCATGTTGTAAAATAAAGAAAAGTCATGATGATGTAGCTTAACACCCAGTCTCCAGTCTATATAATAGGAGTTCTCCCACCTGACTGTCATCTCCTCTTGTCTTGTCCCTCAGCAACAACCTGGATGTCCAGACGATCCGCGGCAACACTGCCCTGCACTACTGCTGTTTGCACAACAAGACCGAGTGCCTTAAGCTGCTGCTAAGAGCCAAGGCTAACACACATATCAGTGAGCAAGCTTTCTCTCCTCCCTCGTTTCACCCGCTTTTCACTTTTGATTATTCTTCCATTTCTATTCTGCCTCCCTCTCTCTCTTGCTCTCTCTCTCTCTCTCTCTCTCTCTCTCTCTCTCTGTTTGTCTCATTCTTTCTTTCTTTCTTTCTTTCCTATCTTCTCCTTTATCCTTTTTCTGTTTTCTCTGAGTCACGTTTACCTTAACAGTTCTCTTAGCACAGTCTGTAAATATCTATTCAACGTTAATGAGCACCTCATGTCAAAATCTGAGACCTCTTATTTCTCTTCTTTGGCTTATTGTTGTTATGAAGCTACTTATTCATCATAAGAAATACACTACCATGGTGACGAGCTCAGTCTGGAAACGTCTTGTCTGGTTTGTGTAACTGCCAAGTGTGTTGACTCCAGGCTTATTTATTTGATGGTAAGGTGATGGTAGTTAGTCAGCGGCTACTGTACTTATACCAGTGGTTCTCAAACCCACAGCCAAAGGGGTCCGCAAAATAATTTGCTTTAAATAATAAGGTTTATCTTATAATTTTAAAAATTCATATCTACAGATGACCCTTTTCACCAATAAAACAAGTAAATTGTGTCTTTGGTCCCACCCAACATTTAACTTAAATCAGTTAACATAGAACCATTAGCCTACTACTGCTGCTTTGATGGTTTATTTGTCATCTAGATATCTGATGAACGTGAAGAAATGTTTCAGTCAGACCATGTTGTAAAGTGATGCAAAAACTAAAGTTGACGAAAGAGATGAAGTCGCACACTTGCCAGAAAAGACAGGATAGTGAACCTGGCCACAAAAATTTTAGAGAATACATTTTCACGATTATGAGGGGGTCCTTGGAATATTTTCTACCCCACAGGGGTCCTTGGACCCAAACAATTTGAGAACCCCTGACTTATACAATATATGTGCCTGCCTCCACCCCTCCGCAACTCTTCCATTGCCACGTTTCCATCAGCAGAACTGAGCCTGTAGATTTTCCAATGAACCAATCAGCATGTTAAGGCGAATTTTGTGTAGTTGATGACGGAAGAGATAACTGCATGTGAAAACTTACATAACTTACAACTATGGGTTTGCTTGGAAAGGAATCATCCAGATAAAAAAAAAGATGTCTCATCTCTTCAGGCTACTGAGTGCATCAAGTCATTATGCGCCAAGCTGATCCAATCTGCTCCAATGTAATTCTGGCCAGTGTCCATAAATAACAAGCCCAACCCCAAGGATCCCTTATTGAGGGTTTCCAGACCACAGTAGAGACAGCGGAAATTTGTGGCATGGCAGAGCCAGGGCCAGGGTGGTGCCCCATCGGGTAATGAAGTAATTTGTTTAAAATAATGGGCAAGTTCATCAGTAATGTGTCCCGGCATGATGATAAATTGTTGCGAGGAGCACTTAAGTAATTGAAGGAACTGTGAGGTCACAGGCATAAGTCATGAAAGAGAAGACGTTCTGCTGACTGAAGTTAAGAGGCCATGTATGCGTAGCCTCAGGTTTTCTATTAAGCAAAAACCGCAGATGACATGGTGGGCCGTCGAACAGACACGTTTTTAAGGACTGACCATAATGAATGTGGAATTTATGACCAATGGTTAAGTGGACCTTAATCATTTCTCTTTGTGTGTGTATGTGTGTATGTGTGCTTGTGTGCGTGCGCGTATGTGTGTATGATATTCATATTGAATCGTGGTTTGTGTTTGTAGAGAATGAGGCAGGAGAGACTGGACTGGACTTTGCACACAAACTCAAACACTTTGACTGTGAGGATCTGGTAAGTGAAGCCTGAAGCAATCCAACATTGTGCCATATACAGTAGATACCTCTAAATAAGATAAGATAAGACTTAATATAATAATATTATAATAATATAATAATAATATAAGATAATACTTGCTACTCCACCCATTAAGCCATAACCAAAGCTCTTCATTGACTCTTCATAGTTACTGATATTTTGTATGTCGACTCAAGGACTCATCTCCTTGCGTTAAGGTGTACACTCTGTATTTATCACAATGATGGCTGTTAACAGCTTGTGTGTTATTAATGTAACTGCTGTGGGGATGTAGAGGTTTTCCCTTAAGTGTATGGATCAATACTGCCTCACAGCTAATGCGTCATCTTTAGTGGTTAGAGAAAACAGGCTGTAGAAAAGTCTCCAAGGTTGCCATTTAGCAAATGTTCCTTTCTTGTTTCCCCTTATCTTTTTTCTTTTTTTTTCTCTCTGATTTCTCTCTCCGTCTCTCTCTCTCTCTCTCTCTCTCTCTCTCTGCTTTCTACTACAGATAAAGCAGGCCCAAAATAACCAGTTTAACATGCATGTTCATGTGGAGTATGAATGGCGCCTGCGGCAGGATGACCTGTATGAGAGTGATGACGAGTTGGAGGATAAGGTGGGCATCAGCGCACACGTGCGAAATCACTGACCAGCTTGTGCCCCCTAGTGGAAAGCCATGTGCAGCACAGGCCAAGAGAAACAGCTGTTGATTATTTGTTGAAAGCTAAGTGTCTCTGCTGGGTTTGTGTTTGGGAGTACACAATGAATATTTTGAAATGATTCTTCTTCAGTTGTCACCTGTCCGAAAGGTCTTATATGCCTTTTATATTTATGCATAAGTGAAGCATATGATGCCTAAAAATGCTGTGTAAATCAGGGTTGTGTTGTCATGTCTATTCTTGATCCAGAAGGATCTCTCCTGTAGTCATGGGACCTGTGTGTACCTGGAAAGTTTGTAAATCCCTCTACGTAACGTAACATAACTCTAACTCTGTCCCGCCCAGGTGGGCCCGGTGAAGAAGGAACGTTCCGGAGGCCGTCCCTTCAGTCTGTACCAGAGCAGCACGATGAGTCAGGACCGAGGAGGAGTTGGAGGAGGGGGCGGGGGACTCTTCAGCGTGGGCCGCAGACTGGCTTTGGGCCGAGACCACCGTAGGGAGGTGTTCGCAAGCCCCAGCTCTCAGACCCGCAGCCTGGACAGCCCCCCGCCGCCTCCGCCCTCGTCGCCCGCACCCCCCCTGCCACCCAGGGTCAGAGGTGAGAGCTGCAACTGACCAGCCTGTGTCTGGGTTCACCGTTCAGACAGTCATACCCATGATTGCCACCAGGTGTCAGCAACAACGTTCATCTGTGTGCAGCATACCAAAATGTATTTTGTCAATTTGTGGTTCTCATTACTGACTCATGGTTAGAGAGTAAATGCAATCATTTGTGAACATAAGTGAACAACAAACACACAAAGCAAGCTGAGGCTGAGCTGCGACATTCTAATTGTAATTAGACAGCTTTGACGTCTGTAGTTGTATTGCTCTTGGGTAATCACAGCATGACTAACAGTTACTTTCCAACTGTCATCTCGGCCTGCTTTACACAATACAGCTTCCTTTTAGTAGAAACCGGATGTAAAATGATGTTTCTATGCAAAACCGATATTGTTAATGTCTAGCCAGACTCTTAGCCCTTGTTTCCACTGCGCATGTGCTCTATGGTATGCACCTCGCCTCAGTGTTCTCTCCACTCAGTGTTCTCTCCACTCAGTGTTCTCTCCACTCAGTGTTCTCTCCACTCATCGGCCGCACAAAGCCATGCATTGCCATCATTCCATGAGATCCTACCTGGTCGCATCCCTTCCAGCAGTATTTACACTTCAGTGTGTAGATTAGATTAGATTAGATTAGATTCAACTTTATTGCCATTGTATCAAGTACAGAGACAACAAAATGCAATTTGTGTCTAACCAGAACTGCAAAAAAGCAGACAAAGTGCAATGTGATATACAAAGTAGGGGGTGCATAGACGGGACACAAGATATAGTGCAGTGTAGATAGTAGTATGCAGTTGTTTTCAGAAGGTGGTTTAAAGTAGTATAAATTAAATATATGTATGTGCAGTGTATTAGCAGTAACCTTATAAGAGCAGAATAAATATGGCTATGTAATAATAAAGATGGCTATGTAAAGCTGATGATACAAAAAGCAACTTTTTGAGTGATGTTGCTGGGCAGTGTTCCCAAATATAGTTTTTTCTGGCACGGTATTGGGCCACTTTTTTCTGGAGAACTTTAATCATTATTAAATTGTCATGACCAGCCAATTACAACACTGTGTATCCTGGTGAACAAACTGTTTATGTGGTTGCTCCGCAAGATTACTCAAAATGTTGCCGCAGGTGTCAACACCCTAACACCTTGTCCTAACAGGATCAGAGCGGGCGACTGTCAATGTTATCAGTCTACACTGAATCCGTTAAATATGCCCTTCTATTGCGTCATATTTCTCATTCAACATAGCAGAGCAAAGCGAGCGACAGAAAGAAAATAGAAGCCGTGCGTCCGACAAAAATTCTCTCAAGTTCTCTGCTGGCGTCGCTTGCAGTCAGGACACTCCAATTAAAAACAATGCTAATGATCGCTCGCAGTGCGTCCGGTTAGGACATGGTGTAAGATTCCGTAGTTTTGATTGGTTTGGAACGCACCATTCCAATCACACCAGCGCTCTTTTCTCCACACTAGATCCCAAGCTAGCTGGATGTCATGCTTATTTTAGCTGACTTCTGGGCACCGCACACTGAGCATATAGGTGTTTATTTTTACCTCGCATCAAAACAGTAATTTCTCTACATACTGTTACTATTTCTTGATCATTTTTGAACGTTTTAAACAAACAAAAATTCTACATACAGCACCTTGTAATATCTCTCTCTCTCTCTCTCTCTCTCATGTTTGTGTCTTTCTCAGTGCCCAACGTGCCACCGCCTCCACCCCCCCACAGTCCCCCTGAGGGCTGGACGGATGTCATCAGCAGCATGGGAGGTGGTGGGGGCGTGGGGAGCAGTAAGAAGCGGACGCCACCCCCTCCCCTCATCATCCGGCACAAGCGCACCTACTCGGAGCCCACGCCCCAGCTGCCCCATAGTCCCCATGCCTCCAGGCACACGCACGCCGGTGGGTGGCCATGACACACACACACACACACACACACACATCCTGTATACACACGCACATATACATACACATACATACACACACACACACACACACACACACACACACACACATATTGTATACACACGCACATATACATACACATACATACACACACACACACACACACACACACACAGATGCCTATGTGTGTGACACACACAGATGCCTATGCAGTAATCTATTTTGCTGTTCTCTTTACAAATGCTGACAAACACATGCTTTACTCTTCTCTTGGCTGTTTGACTGCAGCGCTGTTTCCTGACGAGTTTAGTGTTTGACTGCAGTGCTGTTTCCTTTCCCAGCCCCCTGTATTCTAACTACAGCTTGTGTTGCTCTTATGTAGATTACGGTGTGCCTGTGAGTTCACGAGTCTTCAGCGGGCCAGATTCATCTTTCCAAAAGTGTGGGTGAGTATGCACACACACGCACACACACACACACACACACACACACATTTAAATTCTTTATTTGGATTAGAAGATAAGCATATATCATGGCATAATCCAAATTTGACAGAAAGGTGTACAACAGCAGCTAATACACACACACACACACACACACACACACACACACACACACACACACACACACACACACACACACACACACACACACAGTGTCCTCACCAGCTGGAAACACCATGTCAACACGGAGCTAGTGATGGAGACATGAACTGCTGGTCTTCCCGGCCAGCCGTCGTGTCAGGAAATTGGAAACAGCCTCATCCTTGTCTGAACCTCTAATGTTGTCACTGAGGATTAATGGGAGTACGGAGATTCAGCCGCGCAGACAGAGATGAACCGTCCCAGCTCTTTGTTCGTCGACCCTAATCGAATAGCGTTTTGTCTTCCGTTTCTGTCAAGAGGCCAAGAGTGCGCTGGTTCTTAATGGCGTATCTGCATAGCCTCTGCTGTTCATTGAGATGATTTACTGAGCGCCCGTATTGCTCCAGTGAGTTGCTGTCTTGCTGACGTATTGCTTTTTTTTCTCCTTTGTAGCCCCGGTTCTCCTAAATACACTGTGACGGCCCTCAACTCTCTTTCGGAGCTGCCCGAGCGAGGTACGGCCCCCACTCCACCCCACCCTCCATCTAATATTGAAGATTCCAGGGGTCCCTCTTGTGAATCCTGATCTTTAGTTAACTTCCAAAACTGTTCAATTGGATTGAAGTCAGGGCCTTGATTTCCTTTCTCTGAAACCAATTGAGAGTTTCCTTTGCTAAATGGTTTGGATCATTGTCCTGCTGGAAGGTCTAGCCATGTCTCATCCTCATCATCCTGGTGGATGTAAAGATTCTCCCGGAACAAAATGACTCCATTCATCATTCCTTCAATTGTATGAAGTCTACTATCTTTTATTACTTTTTTTATTGATTTTATTGATCATCTCAGTGTTGGGTATGATGTGAATGTCAACAATCAGACCTGAGGTTAAAAGAGTAAAAGAGGATGTGCACTTGTGTGCTTTTCCTTGATGCCTAGTTGGGCAGTGCCCGTACAAGGTACGGCCCTTCACCACCCCACTGTGCACCTATCTGTCTACCTTTCTTCTTTTTTTTATTCCTATAATGATTCTTCAGCCTCATCAGATCATCCAAGTGTTGGGTGTGAATGTCAACAATCAGACCAGAAGTATTTGTCTATAGTTGTTCCACGCCTGCCTCCCATAAAATGTGAGGTATAAAATGGGTGGGTGTGTTTGTGTATGTCCTTCATATAACATGGCAATGAGTTCAATCACTGGCTGTCAGCACAGCTGTTAATGTAACCAGATTCTCTACAGAATGTTCTGGAGAGCTATATATCCTTGTGTGTGTGTGTGTGTGTGTGTGTGTGTGTGTGTGTGTGATGGAGAGAATGATAAATTAAAGTTGTGTGTCAAAAGTCCAAAAATATTCCAAAAAGGATGTTTACTTTGTGTGCTTTTCCTGATAACCAGTTCTGTATTTTCCACCTCAAACTGAGGTAGCACTTCAGCTTGAGAAAACAAAGATCTGGAATTTGTTACCCTAACAGCCTTAATCTTGTTCCATGACATTTTGCAACTTCCACAGCCAGGCTGCACCAGGCTGTTTTTGTTGCCATTTTTGGAACCTGGGCTGTCTGCAGAGACCGTGTTTATTACTGTGTATTCAGGTGACCGGCAGCTAGCAGATTGTGAGTTTGCTCTATGTGACAAAGAATGTTTTAGCTTAGAAACCACGTAACATCACTTAGAGCACCTTTTAAGTCCTCTTTTCTTTTTGTAATCAGTATGACATGGTGTCTCTACCCGTCTCTGTCAGGGGCAGCCGTGGCCCACTGGTTAGCACTCAGGACTTGTAACCGGAGGGTTGCCGGTTCGAGCCCCGACCAGTGGGCTGCGGCTGAAGTGCCCTTGAGCAAGGCACCTAACCCCTCACTGCTCCCCGAGTGCCGCTGTTGTAGCAGGCAGCTCACTGCTCCGGGATTAGTGTGCTTCACCTGTGTGCTGAATGTGTTTCACTAATTCACTGATTGGGTTAAATGCAGAGACCAAATTTCCCTCACGGGATGAAAAAAGTATATATACTTATACTTATAAGCGTTTTTTCCTCTTCTCTGCTAGGGTTTGTGTCTTTCTGTGTGTGTGTGTGTGTGTGTGTGTTTGTGTGTTAAACCAAGCTTGAATCCAGGTCAAGTGTACCCCATCATCAAGAGCGTCCCATTCAGTGATTCCACATGCCGAGTATTTCCATACAGAGACGGGGCAGAGCGGCATGTCCTGAGTGAACACAGATGTGGACGCCACAGGTGGACGGAGGATGTCAGGGTTTGGTTAGCGCCCCGTGGATACTGGCTAACAGGCCTTTTTTTGTGGGTAGTGGTTTCCAAAGGCACTTCATCAGTCACTGATCAACAGACAGACATTCCTCTCCTCTTATCCATGATGAATCATGTGGGGAAAGCTCATTCTGTGGGAGTTTTCCATCTGTGTGATCACACAGCAGGACGACTGAAAGCAGCGCCAGTATGTGTGTCTCAGTTACTGGAGGAAGTCTGCAATTGCGACATTAGAGAGATGAGCACCTCAATTCACTTGAGCCCCCTTCGGACATACAGTACACTGGAATATGGACATAATCTAGATGTCTGTATGCGAATACAATTGGCGGCGTTATTTGACTTAGACAACCCCCGGCCGTACCCTACCTGCCCCTAATACTCAGTCCGAATGTCACGCGGGTGAGCATATGTACAAAAGGGTAAGACGCATGAGGGTCATGTTTGAACACTCGAGTTTGCGTGAGTTCCGGGCCCAGTTACCAGAACGTTGTCTGGAAGTCATGTCTGAAAGCGACTTTGTTGTGTCAATATTGATCTATGGATTTATTGACATACAGCGGGGAAAATAACTATTGAACACGTCAACATTTTTTTCAGTAAGTATACTTCAAATGAGGCTATTTGCATGAAATTTTCACCGGACATTAGTATTAACTCAGATAATCCACCCATATGAAAATTAAAGTCCATAGGTAGAGTTATGTTTAATAAAATGAATGACACAGGAAAAAAGTATTGAACACGCCTGCTGAAATTTTCTTAAATACTTTGTAGAAAAGCCTTTATTTGCAATGACAGCTTCAAGGCATTTCCTGTATGATGAAACTAATCAGTCACAGTATTTGGCCCCAGAGTTTGGCCCAGTCTTTTAAATAGATAGTCCTTTAATATTGAAGATTCCAAAGGTCCCTCTTGTGAATCCTGATCTATAGTTAACTTCCAAAACTGTTCAATTGGATTGAAGTCAGGGCCTTGATTTCCTTTCTCTGAAACCAATTGAGAGTTTCCTTTGCTGAATGGTTTGGATCATTGTCCTGCTGGAAGGTCTAGCCATGTCTCATTCTCATCATCCTGGTGGATGTAAAGATTCTCCCGGAACAAAATGACTCCATTCATCATTCCTTCAATTGTATGAAGTCTGCTATCATGAGCTGAAAAACAGCCCACACCATGATGCCACCACCTCCAAACCTCACTGTTGGTAGGGTATTTTTAGGGTGATGCACAGTGCCATTTCTCCTCCAAATATGGTGTGTAGTATGACATCAGAAAAGTTACATTTTGCTCTTGCCTGACCAGGATACATTCTCTCAGTATTTCATAGGATTGTACAAATGTTGTGTAGCAAACTTTCAACAAGTTTTGACATGTTTTTTCTTCAGCAATAGAGTCATGCGGGATGAGCGTGCACAGAGGCCATGGCGGTTGTGTGCATTACCTATGATTTTCTCTGTAACAATTGTACCTGCTGCCTCTAAGTCTTTCAGGAGCTTTGTCCGAGTGGTCCTTGGCTCTTGGGCTACTCTTCTGACTTCCTGGTCAGAAATCTTGCAAGGAGATCCTGTGCATGGCCAGTTGATGATGCAGTGATGTTCCTTCCACTTGCAGATAATGGCTACAATACTGCTTGCTGGATGATTCTGAAGTTTTGAAGTACATCTGTAACCAGTCCCGTTGATATGTTTTGCAACAATAAGGTTGCAAAGGTCTTGGGAGAGCTCTTTGCTTTTACCCATCATGAAATGTTTCTTGTGTGACACCTTGGTAACAAAAAACCTTTTTATAGCCTACCAGTATGTACTAACCCAGCTAATATAAATGTGCACAGATAGGAGGGATAATTTCTCTAACTACTTATAGATTCCAGTTTGTTCCTTGCCATTCCTTACCTTTGTGTACTGCTTTTTCTTAGTGTGTTCAATACTTTTTCCCTGTGCCATTCCACTTTTTTACTCATAACTCTACGTTTAGACATTAATGTTTGGATTTTTATATATGTGTGGATTACCTAAGTTAATACTAATGTCCGGTGAAAATTTAATGCGAATAACCTCACTAGAAGTATACTTACTGAAAAAAAATGTTGACGTGTTCAATACTTATTTTCTCCACTGTAGATGCCCTGTACAGTACAAACATATTTTCCTCATGTAACCAACCACAATACCCAGACCTAGTGCTGTGGTCTGGATAAAGAATACTAGAGCTCACCCTGTTTGACTGTGTGTGTGTGTGTGTTTGTGTCTGTGTGTTTTGTGTTCGCCTGCTGCAGGCTATCGACCGGACGGCGACAGCAGTGGCGTCTCCTCGTCCCACCTACTCTACCAGACCCCACCTCACCAGTCGGGCAGCGGCAGCAGCAGTGGTGGTGGGGGAGGCCTGGGCCACGGCCCGCCCCTCTCCCCCACCACCCCCCGCTCCTTCAGCCTGGAGTCCAACGGCTCCTCCTCATCCTCGTCCTCATGTCACCACGGCAACATGCCACATCCGTTGCCGCGGAGAGCTTTGGTGCGTGACCCTGTTTCATATCACTGCCCCAGGCCCAATCCATCCACACGTACACACACACAGACACACACACACACACACACACACACACACACACACACACACACACACACACATACCACACACACACACACACACACGCCCCCTTGTCTCACTTCCTCATTGCTTGGTAAATGACTGTGCTGTGTCCTCTAACCTCACATGGTAACACAGACTTGACACATACCTTTAAAAACGTCAATAATTACGAAAGATATTCCAGTGCGAAAAGTTTATCACTGCTATTGAATGGGCTGGTGAAATCTCCACTCTACACCTCACTCCTTTGCTCAAATTCCTTTGCTTTTGTTAAAACAGTGTAATCATGAGCTGTGGGTAGGCTATTGTCTCTGCCATAGTAATGTGACCTGTGTGTGTGTGTGTGTGTGTGTTTGACCGATGTGTGGGAAGCATGACACTGAAATTTCTTTGCCATTTGTTCGTCATGTAAACATGACATAATCATGAGGGTAGGTTTGTATGGACTAGTGTCTCTGCCATTGTAATGTGGCCCTGGTGTGTGTGTGTGGGGGTGTGTTTTTGACAGATGAAGCCAAAGCTGCGGCGTGTGAAGGCCATCTACGACTGTGTGGCTGACCACCACGACGAGCTCACCTTCCACGAGGGCGAAGTCCTCGTGGTACTGGCAGAGGAGGATGCTGATTGGTGGGTAGGTACCGAGTCAAAGCGGATTGGTGGATAGGCACTGAGGGAATGTCCTTGTTAGAAAGCATAGCGTGGCCAAAAGTAAGAGATGGATGAGAACACTATTGTTGTGTTTTTTTCCCTTTAAGTAATGGTATTAAAGTCCGAGAGGTTAGTGCTGACCCACTCCAGGTCACTTCAGGACTGTGGCTCATATGCTGTTACTCCCTGAGCCGCCTGTCTGCCGAATGCAAATTGTTGAGGTCACTCTGGGGGCAATTTGAGATCTGCTTTTTTTTAAATGGGTAGGGCAGTTAGCTGATCATCCTCCCCAATTGGTTCCCTTTGGTTCTCTTGTCTCTCCCCATGCTAAGTTACACTTCCTAATTTCTTTTGTACACACACACACATGCACGCACACACACACAGGGTCTCTATCTTGTGCACACACACACAAAAACAAACAAACACACACATCTCTACTCACACAAACCTGTCCTCCCTATTTGTTTTTTTTTCTGTCTTTCTCTCTCTCTGTGTCTCTTGTTCTCTCTCACACACACACAGTAGAAGCAGAAGTGGTAACAGTAGCAGTTGTAGAGTGGTGGGTGGAATCTGTGGGCAGCCATGCGCCTGTGCGTCTGCAGTTGTCTTCCGGGCAGAGGCGTCTGCGTGAGGGACCTGCAACAACGCTCATGCGCCTCTCTGCTCCGCAAAGTCTTTAGGATTGCACAACTTAAAAAACACTATTTTCGGGGCCACAGAGATCTGAAAAGTGAAATTCAATAATTCTGTTCCTAATCTGAGCATTATTATATCGAATTTTTAAACTTAAAATCAACTTTTTTCAGACGTCTCTTAAGCTTTCAGTTTCTTGAAGCTGTATTTATACCTACATCAGCAATGAGTACCAGTGTTTCCCAAAGAATTGAATTCCATTTGTGGTGGTTGGTTTGCAGAATTAACTTGAATGCAACAGTTTAACAAATTAGCACAGCTTGGTTATGATGCTAACCAGATTTAACCCCAATTTAGTACAACCTGGAAAATCATTATGTGGTGGTCATTGTCGATATTGTGGTGGGCCGCCACAAATAAGTCAATGCATGGGAAACACTGAGGGCCAGATGTACTAACACTTTTGTATTAATTGAAATGTATTTCAATTAATCATAAAATGGCCCTGATATGTCACTAGACATTAAGAAATCATGTTCATTTCAAATACTTATATCACTGACAACAGTAGTCCGGCCAGGATATTGCCATTTAAAAAGTGAAGTTGCAGCCCTCAACTGATGTTGATGTTGTGTTTTGGGCTGATGGCCACTCTCCACCTATCTACTAATCACAAAGTCAGTAGTGTTTTGGCATCTGGGTTGGCAACCTCGAGTCAGGGGGGAGGGGGAGGGGATACACCACTCTACAGTAATTTGAAAGTGATTGCAGTACCAGTCACAATCTTGGCCACAATCTTACATATGGTTCCTTTAACTTCATTCAACTGCGCTTGTATGTAGGCTCTGCCATTCAGTTGTGGACGTTCGTAAATTGCGTTTATGGGCGGAGAAAGGCAGAGAAAGGCGCAGTTTACACTAATGATTGAACGATTGATAAATACGACGGAAACTTGGGTCTGACAGTGTTTGCAATTTGCGGTGTGTCCATGACGCTACAGTGTACGTTCGCAAATGTACGTACATCTGGCCCTGAGTACCTTACAATATATCACAGTAGCGATATCCCTAAGCCCTAATTAGTAGTGCTTTCTGTCCTTTGTCCTCCAGTCCAGTTTGCCTGCTTAGGCAGCAACAGAGCTGCGAGTGCCCCTGGCGTTGCCCTGGTAGACTGGGCACATGGGGTTGGGGAGGAAGAGAGGGCAGGGAGGGGTGGCCAGGCGCCTTCACAGGAAGGGTGGGAACGACTGGCCTGCTCAGGAAATGAGTGGCACTGTCTGAATAGCATGAATAGCATGGAGGGTAGGAGCTGCTGCTGAGTGAGAAGAGAAACTAAGACTGGCATACTGTTTGTGGCTTTGTGACCAGAAATGTGTTTGATATGTGTGTACCTGCCGTGGTTAACGCTGCACTGTACACTGTGTGTCTGTGTGTGTGTGTGTGTGTGTGTCTGTGTGTGTGTGTGTGTGTGTGTCTGTGTGTGTGTGTCTGTGTGTGTGTGTCAGTGGCGGCCGGTGGTTAAAAAAATAACGGAGGAAGGAATGTCCGCTTGATTGGTGTTAGTGGCAAATGTGAATAGATGTAGGCCACCTACACCGACACATTTATAGCAGCAGTACTATGTAGCATTTTAACTGGCAATGTTGTGCAATAAGTCACTTTGGATAATAGTGCAGGGAAGATATGTAGGTCTAGTTATGAAATACTGTTTTCCAGATGTGCAAAATTATGAAAAGTCTGGAGGTTTTGCTCAATGTAATGCATTTGCAGAAAAGTCTTTAACACTAAAAATAGACACTCTTGTTTTATAAAACCATGTAACTATTTACCATTAAAAAATAGACCTTAAATGTGGTTATTTGTAACATTTATTTATACTTTATACTCAAAAGGCAAATGTTACTGAAGACGTCATTACAGGAATGCATCATGGTCTGAAACATTCATTAACAATGTTACCATCCAAAGATACAGTTAGTAACAATAACATATTAACAACAAGAACATTATTTAACAATTGTTTAGTTAAGGCATAACTTGGATGATTATAGCAACGCATAACTATCCAAAAATGTTTTAGCCTATCCACGTCCACATTTGTGACAGGCCAGCAGCTGTAGGCTATAGCTGATTGTTTTCTGTGCTAACGTTACCAGTTAGCCATTTGTCATACTATGTAGCATTCAGCAGCCTACACTAGCCTTACCATCTTTTTTTGGAATGGGGAATTTTTGGAACTGGTCTTCCTGCTTTGATCCTAACCTTCGCACTGTATTTGAATGTATAAAAGATGGATATTGTCCTCTGATTCCATTGTACTGTTTATTTCACGAGCAAAAAACAAGCTTTCCGTTCAACACAAGATTCTTAGTAGCCTGGCCTTGGCCTGTCTACGTACTTCCGGTCGATTGGACAGTACTCCGTCTGGAATAGGTTGATTCCATGGAGGTATTATATACAGTGTTGGGCAAGTTACTTCAAAATCGTAATGTATTATGCATTACTTATTACGGTCATTTCAAAGTAAGTTGTTACATTATAATATTACTGTCTCTGAATTGTAAGGCATTACACTACTATTGCATTACTTTTAAGTTACTTTCACCAAAATGTCTAGAAATATGGATTTGCCATTCTAAATGCAGTTTATTACGCTCAATGCAGCTCATTGCTCTTCCAATGGATGGAGATGTGGTATAGCATAATGACTAAGCTAGGCTTAAGTCTAACAACAGTAGAATGCAATAGACACAGTGCTCATGTTGTAATACAAGGAACAAGCATAGTCAGAATTTTATTAAAAACCGACAAAAGGTCAAAGTCTGGTAAATTGTGATATAAATACTGTAACCTAGGCCTGCTCAATAGAGAGCCTACTATATTGTAAATCAAACTTAATAAAGACATGTCAAGATGGTGGCATCAGTTAGCCTGGGTGTTCCCATGCTGCCTTGCACGCGATTTGATTCACGCTGCTAAGGCAGCCTGGAGACCATGGAGCAAATTTTCGCCTGAGATAGGGAACCAATCACAGAACAGGGGGGAAAACAAGACGATGATGAGCTATGCACAGACGCATTTGATAGACATCCGTGGCACCCAATAAACGGATCTGGGCATTTTTTTCAAATACGAGAAAATGAACGTTCGGTTCCCAGACCACGTCTCATTGAGAAGTGGTGGCGCTAGCCAGGCTAGGCATCAGTGGCGATTCTAGACATTTTTAACAAGGGTGGCACTGGTGAGGCACTGATTAATTCAAGGGTGGCATGAGGCAAAACAACCAGATAAACAGAAACAGGCTCAAGATATGAAATTAGCACAAATACATAGGAATCCCATTCAAAAGGTAATTTCACCCGAAAACGACAACGCACACAAGCTTAAAAGTGGCGCTTTGGACGTACTTATGCACTTATATGAAAGTTTGACTTTGGTACATTCACAAAACACTATATGATGCATTTTGGCGAGAGTTACGCAGATGAAACGTGTAATTGTTTGGTCATAAGATGCACCCGTGCTTGTTATGGGCGTGCTGCAGAGAAACTTCTCTGTATGACGAAACGCCGGTTGTTAGTGATTGGTTCAAAGCGGTTCTAAGGAACTCCAATGATTTTAAACCTCAAACTGTGCCCTCCCCACCCGGAAATAAACGAACGCCTATGGATCTAGGCCAGACTCTCTGCGAAGTCAGAGAGTCTGGTTTCCAGGTTAGATTCTTAGCTGTATGACTGCAGATAACATTCTTGCACCGTTGCCGATAAAAACAGCACCCCCTATCGCAATTGAAAATTACTGTACGGAGGAGCTTCCTCCCTTGGCAATTGAAAACGACGTGATTCACGAGCCGCTGGGGTCAGAGCCGTTTATAATGGACTTCAATGAGGGGCTTGAGGAGGAAGCTCATACAGTAATTTTCAATTGCGATAGGGGGTGCTGTTGGCATTTTGACCTAGGGGAACGATTTTGTTCATTCAAAGTGTTAAAAATAGTAATATTAACAGTAATTTATCAGATTAGTAATTCACTTTATATATTTTTTATTTTTCTTTGAAATTTTAGGGAGGGTATTCCTCCCTTTCCTCAATGAAGGAGCCTCCTCTGGTGTGTGTGTGTGTGTGTGTGTGTGTGTGTGTATGTATGCGTGTGTGTAATCAAATCCTTTCCATCAGCTTTTGCACAATGCACCTACAACTTGCATCACAGTTGTGTATGTGTATGCGTTGCATGTGTGTCTGTGCTTGTAAGAGTGAGAGAGACCTTATCCTAGTATTTGCCTCTGGCTGACCCAGTCTGTCTGCACTGTCTGGCCTCAGGTTCATTGACTCCCTCGTGTCCCTGTCTCTCTTTCTTTCTTTTCTCATTCCCCCTTTCTCTCTCTCTCTCTCCCCTCTGTCAGCACGGCTATGTGGAGGGCCAGCCCAACAAGAGAGGGCTTTTTCCCGCCTCTTTTGTCTCCACTCTGGCTGAGTGACACACGGCCCGGAGGAGGAGGACAGACGACGACGACTGCCCTCGGCTGGCTCCGCTTCCCTGGGAACGGACACAGGGGAGCCACCGCACGTCGGGGCACCCCAGGCCGCTGAAAAGACAGCAGGACAAAGCCGGTACACGCCACAGTCCCCCCCTTCCAGGTGGCACCCCCGGGGAGATGAGCAGATACGGGAAGCCTACGCGAGGCCTCTAAGAGCATTTCAAGCTGCCCTAAGAGCATTTCAGCAGCACACAGGCCAGCCAGCCTGTGTAAACCAGTGCTTACATACACATCATGGCGTTGACGATGCAGTCGATGTTCCGAGGTGAACAAAAACAAAAAAGTGTGAAAAGAGTGTCTGATCACTACAAGAAGTTTACACGTTAGAAGTGTGCTCCATGTGAATGTTATAAAGTAGAGTGAAGAAAAATAATATATATATTTATTTTCTGTTGTTATAGTGTGAGAAAGTGAAAGTCTGTGGCATCCTTGAAATGTAAATGTGTAGATTTAAGATTTTAAAAAGTAAATGTGCATTTTAGGACGTGGTGGACTTGGACTGAATCAAGCCGAAATGATGAGCACACAGTTACACCTGTGTCAGCCGTGAATGTTTGTCTTTGTGCTTGTTGGTCCTGTTTTACATTCAGTATCCTCACTGCACTTAAGCAAGTAGATAACAAAGAATCCCTTGTACTTTTCACATAAGTTTGTGTTACACATTGCATTGCATTACTTTACATTACATTACTATCCAAAACCTAGAACCTTCCACCAACCCCAATTACATCTGTTAACACTGTCTAATACAACTAGAGCATTGCCTTCATCAAGTGTTAAGTATTACTACCTACTACCTAGCCTAAATAGGCTCTAAGCTATGTAGAGAGCACACCGACTCCACTGGGATAGGGATAGGTTTCTTTATTTCACAGGAACCACAGTGTGATCATGGACAGCGCCGGTGAAAACACAAAAACAGTGTCAGTATCAATAAACTCAGATACATAGGCACACAAACTCCCATATCAGTTAGTATTGGAGGGTGTGCTTGTAACCCAGGAACAAAAAGATTTTCAATTTCCACTTCTGTTTAATGGGTAAGTAAACAATCCTTATGGGCGGGGGTCCTCAGCCACCCCTGTGTTCACAGTTCCTGTCATTTGTTAGCCCATGGGAAGGAAACGGAATCTGCTTTTGTTTTGTTGTTTATTTTTGGTGACCGGTTTCCTAAACGATACTTGAATTGTGCCCCTAACACACAACACCCTCTCACATGTGAGAGTGTTCGCTTGTCTGCAGGCATGAAGCCTGTTGGACACCTGATGTTATTTTTCTACTTCTTTGCACAATAGGACTCCAGGAGTGGGTAGAAGATGTCCTGGTCTGTGATTAATTGCTGTAATCTATATTGTAAATGAAGAATGAACATAAGCATTATTTGGTATTTTCTAAATTATTGGATGGAGAATATGGACGCAGTTTTATTTTATTAAACCAGTGAATGAAATACTTGAGCCAGATGTTATAGCATTTTAGCCAGTATTTTATGATTAGACAGTTTACATGGTCTCTTTATTTTAATGACTTGACATGCTGTACCTGGTACCCGTTGTAAGTGTACATTTCACAAAATTGTGTTTTAGCTTTTGTTTTCTGTTTTGAATAGGCACTTTTTTTATCTGTCAGAATATTTTAATATGGATTATATTATCACACTTATTAAAAGTGACATGAACAACAAACTCTATTGTTGACCTTGACTACATTGGTCATTGTGAAATGATGTTGAGAGGTGAGTGATATAAAGCAATACATGACAATTTACATTCATATAAAAACATTTGACTACACTTTTATGAAAAAGACAATCTCAACTGTATCAAGTTTCATGGCGTTCACAGTCCTCATGCAGTTTAATTTGTTTATCAAGGGGATTTAATCAAGACACTTGAAACAATAAGGCACATTAGCCAGCGGCAGGCGGCAGGTGTCCTATTGTTCTCTATGGTTCGGCAGCGGAATAGTGGCAAAGCTGGCGTAACGCTAGCGTTGAACAAGCTGAGCACTGAACTTGGTTTAACTTTCAAAGCGCAACGCAAGCGAATTCAATTGACAAACCATTTGTGTTGCTTAGGAACGAGACAAAACTTATTATGGTCTGAGCGTTGCGTTACGTTTGCCGCTGCCGCTGTATGGTGTGATCCTCGCCTAAATTCTGATTAATCCCCACTGGTATTTGGAGTCTAGGGGCCCTGATGTAAATTGTGGGCAAAGTGCAATGTTTGTCATCAAGCAAATTGGGAGCATTGAGCTGCCTCATCAAAGTGTAAGCATAAGTTCTGACCTATGGTTTTAAATTAGCAAACTGATTTTGCTTAGTTATTAAATTAGCTTTAGTTAGATTTAAGACTTTGCACTTTGCCCATAACTCAAATGAGGGCCCTAATGTCCTGATTGACTTCCCAATCTGGACAAGGTGATGACGAGCAATAACTGATGCCTGCCAGCATTGGGTTTGGCCATAGTGGTCTCATTACCAGCTGTCTTGCATTGCTTTTTGGTCTACATGAATCACTTAAGGGCTGAGAAAATTAAATAAATGCCCTTTTAACTCCTTTCCACTCCTTTCCATTGGCTTTAAGGCACGAATAGACAACAGTATTGACGGCCATGGCACGGCAGGCATGCCAGGCATGTCTGATGAAAGTAAGGCAAACCTACCACAGATTCCCCATCACACGCATACAGTTTATGGACAGCACAAGTTCCAGGCCCTGTGCTATCTAGAATTCAATAACCTAAACATATAAAAATAGTTTTTACAAAGGGCTTTTCCAACAGAGGAAAACAAAAAGGAGACACATTCAGGATCTACATTATAACCCAACTCACAACAAGTACAGAGAGGAAAGTGCTTGACTTATTAACAAGGCCTCAGCCATCCATGGGCCTACTTCATTGTAAAGTTGACACTGGTACAATCACAGTGGTCTATTCCACTACACCCCATGCTCTGGCACACGCGCGTAGTCGCGTGCACACACACACATAGAGAGAGCTAGAGAGAAAAATAATCTTGTCGCTTCTTCGGTGGCACACCTTTGGGATTGGTTTGGGGGCCATGGCAGGTCAGCCCCAACCGCAACAGTCACAGGAAAGGGAAAACAAAATAAATTGGCTCAGATAAGGCTGTTCCGGTTACAACCGGAGGAATCTCTGGAAACCAAACGATGGCATCTCAAATAGTCTCCTTCAACTCCGTCCTAGATGATCCGCTGTCTGGTATCACCACACATGCAGAGTGCAAAACAAGCCTTGTGAGTCAATTTTGGTCTCAAAGAACCTTTGTCGGGTTAGATTTCATTTAGTCTTTTGTTTTAAAATGCCTTCTTGGTTTGGCTGCAGCTGTCCACAGTGGTTTGATGAGTTAGGAGAGCAGGAATCAGTTCATGGCTTTGGAGAGAGGAGGGTGAAGAGGACAGGGGCTGGAGTTCCTTCCTCTTTGGCCTCTTGGCTGCACTCTCAAAGTGGCCACCTAGTCTTGCTTTGCTTGGCTTATCTCCCCCCCTGATTGCTCTTCCAGTCCTCCGACACATTTTTTACATACCCAGCACCCCCTTCCCCAGACACACACACAAACTGCCTCCCTCCAACTCCTGCTCTCATCTCTTGTGGAGTCGAATCTTCCCATCCTCGTGGAGCTTGTTGATAACCTCCGTCTCGAAGTCGGCGTTGTGCACCCCTGTCTTGCGGAAGGCGCCGCCATTTTTGTTGTTCTCCCAGTAGTGGTGCCAGTGGCCCTTCTCGTTAGCGCCATAGCCGAACACAGACACCTAGCGTAACACAGAGCGGAGCTTAGAACAGCAAATCAGAGAAGAATCTCACAGATCTCTACACAAAACACTTTCATCTGACAACTGTTAACATTAAGTTATATACCTTATGTAAACCACTGACTTTTCCAAGTCAGTAGTTGTTGTTTTTTCAGAAACTATTGACTCAAATAGTCAATAAGCAGAACGGACTACTGCTACATGAGCAGAACTGTTTTTGGCCAATATATTGTTTGTATTACATTTGTTTGTAAAATATTAGTAAAATGAAGAGTGAAACTTTGGTAACACTTTACTTGACAGTATCGACATAAGAGTGACATGACACTGTCATGACACATGAACCCTAACCCTAATCCTAACCCTAAGCCTAACTTTAACCCTAACCTTAACCTTAATACTAACTTATGACAAAAACCGAATGACACTTAATGATAGAAGTGTTATGTCATAAACGTTTATGACTTGTTCATGACACGTTCATGACAGTGTCATGTCACTCTTATACTGTCAAGTAAAGTGTAACCGAAACTTTAATTAAACTTATTGACAGAGCGGCTTCCTGATGGCACATTCCACATTGTCCACACATGCACAGTTCATTTTGTCACAATTCTGACTTTTACATTCATTCCATCATCCTTGACTATATCACTTCTAGAAATTCTGATTGGTGAGCCTTATAATCAGTCGGGGGAACTGTACTTCTTATGCACTGGGCCTGCTCACCAATCAAGGGTGGCACAATTAAAGAGACATTTGGAATATTGAACTGAATCAATCGCAATATCTGTAAAATAAATTGCAATTAGATATTTTCCCCAAATTGTGCAGCCGTACCATACAGTTTTTCTCTGTTGCTTTGGTGTATTTCTCATAGTATCATCAATGTTTGCACAATAGTAGATGCATTTCTCGAAACAGTTAGTACAAACTACACTACACAGTGAATTAGAACAAATTGCACTACACCAGTGAATGGTTAGTTTGTGTCTCAAAAGCAGACATTTATGCCTATCAACATGTCAGTTAGCCTAGAAATCTAAACGTACCCTAGTGGCAGCAAATGTCATTTGCAGCCAGGGTAGTCTAGCAACTCTCCATTGGCTTGCGAGTTGGAAAAAATAAACTTCGATCAGGCCATGTATAGAGTCGGTAGGCGGGCTTAACATAATGCTGGCATAATTGCAACGGTTTGGCGTGAATTCCCTGCTACTTGAAAACAAAGAAGATGGATGCTGCTGCTGGCGAACAGCGTGACACAAGTTAAGCTTTTTTTAAGTTGGCAAAAGTTTGATCAACGAACTAGCTCTGCTGGTGGGAAAACGCATGAGACTCATGAGTTGTAGCGCTATCCTATTACGTGCAAAGGGAATTTGAAAAACAATTGTTCATCCCGCCCCTTGGACTGAGCACTGGGAATGGTGAGTCCCCAGACCCTACATCTTGATGTGAGCCTGGCTCGTCAGGCTACATGTCAGTGACATCAGAATAACATTGCACCATTGTTTACAAACAAGATAGTCAAAATCCTTAGTCATGTTTTTAATATAACAGTTTACTCTTCAGTATTTTCTTACACATTCTATGGGTAAGGTTTTGATGACAATGTTTGAAAATACACTACTCTTGTTCTGTGTGACATATATCAACTGCAGTTGTACAATGTTACACATTACTGCATGTGGGAGATTGTGGGATATTGGCCAGGATTCATACAGTATATGTGGAGAATGTAAGGGGATGTGGGGGACGTTCTCACCTCGTCACACAGATGCAAGGCGAATATGATGGCTAGCATGCCAGTGGATGGGTACCTCCCATGCTTCTCATTCCACTGCTCGTGGGTATATTTGAAAAACGCTGGGTTGACTACAATCACCTGAGACCCAGACAGGTGAGAAAGGAAAAATCAGCATATCTCTTGGTGAGATCTTTAAGGTCTGTGTGACATCTAGAAACATTGGATGATGAAACCTTACCTTGTCTTTGTCAGCTTTGATGAAGTTCTTCACCCTCATGTACGTCCTGTAGATGAAAAGAGGGATAAATCAGAGGGCTTGGGAACATGAAGTGTGTGTAATAGGACACGGCCTGTGGCCCGGTGCCCTGTGTCAGCTCATGAGAACGGCCACTGTTCCAAAACAACGGGCCAAAACCCATCCCAACATTCCAGCCGGCCGCGGCTGGAGCCAACCCCATATCTGATCAATTCAAAATCAAGGAGCCATTCTATGAAGACTCCAGAGCAGTGGCGGTTCTAGGATTTTTCTGAGACAGGGGCCACAAAGGGGCCACATCATACACTGAGGGGCCAAGAACCAGTCAACATCCATGCACAGAAAATCCCTTGTTCAGTAAGTCAGTGGTGTAGTCTATGTGATATGCAGGACTATGCAGTATACCCACTTAAAAAGCATCACCATCTCAGTATACCCACTTAAAATAGGCAAGGAAAGGTATTAACATTTTGGGTTGATCACAGTATACCCACTATAGCTAACTAGACTACACCACAGCAGTAAGGTGCATATATTTCTCCAGTCTCACCTTGTTCAAATACTTTTGTTAAAAAACTAAAAAGCCAATATAAATCTTTTTCCCGTTTATTTATAATGTGCATTGAAAACACAATATATAAAACTAAAATATAATAGACACTTCAGCGGAAATGCATTGATATTTTAAACAGAAATCATACATCATATTTGTACAATCATATTCATTTTTGTTCAATTGGACAAATTTTACTTAAACTCTTTCCCCTTTTGTTGATAAGAGAAACCACCTTCACTGCCAGTTTGCATACATTTAAACAAACAAACAAACACACACACACACACACAGCATGTGAGCAACAACTACATCATATTTACACTATTTTTTTTTTCAACAATTATTTTTACAATGGTCTGATTTGGAATGGTCTTTGAATCACCGTCTTGCTTCCAGTTACAAAAGTCTGATTCTGATTTGAAGACAGACGATGGGGAATTTGGAAGCGAAAAAATTATGGAAGGGGTAGCAAAACACTAAATATGGAATACTCCAACCATTTGAAGTCTTTGTATTAGAAGTCATTTAGTGGCCTCTTCCTATTTCCATGCTGTATCTTGCGGAATACCTTTGGTTGCACAGAACCAGCTGCTCTATAATGGGAAATGTCTGGAGAGAAAGAAAATTAAACAAGTTTGAGTAACTTAATTGTTATTAACTTTCATAACCCACTGTCAATCTTTTTACTTTTTTAACACCTACCTTTAATGTCATGATTACATTATATTAGTGGTGTGTAAGTCTAGGTGCCTTTCACTTTAAGAAGGAGAGTAACTTGTGTCCTTGTCTGTAGTAGGCTATTATTTGGAAATAAGATGTGCATGAGGATGTAAGTCAGGATGTTTGCTGTTTGATTAATTAAAATAAGTATTGAAAAAACAAACAACTTGAAGAGAACCTGTCTTGGATCGCAGGAGTGTCATGCAAAATATGCTCACTGTAGTGGCAACAGGAAATAGCATCGTACCATTAGGAGCAGCTATGCTTGGTGACTGGTGGTTCTGAAGACTGTGGGTTAAAGTCACCAGCTCCAATCTGAGCCTACGCCATCCCAGTCTGTAGGTGAAACACAAATGTGTGTCACAAAATCCATACTTGTATTCAGCATGTCATCTAGCAACTGTAAAACCAGTTAACAATAAAAAAAAATCATATAAAGCTTGAGTGAATAGGGTAGAACATTTAACCAATTTATCTCAATGAAACTCTACTTTGAGACAGAATTCATGCGAAGTCCATGAATCAAATAAACTCAGAATAGTGGTTAATAACTTTGCAATGATAGCTCACATTAACTCTACAAAAGCATAGTGTTAGCTAACATTACCCCTCAATTAGGCCTGCATTTTCATGAGATTTAACGTTAATGTTAGCAGCTGCTAAACCTTTTCCTCAAGCCCGAAAAATCAAAGCGCTGGCATGTAATGTTGGACCCCAAACAAACAGGATGTCCATTTCTCTGCAGTGCCATTTCATATAACGCCATTCAAAAATGTCATACATTAATGTTAACCTGACTCTCATTAATGTTACCTTACCATGCATAAAATCTATCAGCATGCCAACAATTAATTCAAACCTGAACTCAGGTAACCTAACGTTAAGTTAATGTTAACAGTTCACTGACTAAGTTACGTTAGCAGCTTGCTGCTGCTTCATAATTTAATTGACAAACAGCAACAAATAAACGTCCTTTTCACATATTAATGATAACTCACATAGCCTAGATTTGTGACTCACCAAGAAACTTCTGTGGAGGATGAAACGCTGCCATTGATCGGTTCTTCACGCTAGCTGATACTTTCGTTAGCCAAATGTATCAGTTCTTCGCATTAGCCGAGAGTTCTCTGGTTAGCCAAATGTATTCTTTCTTTCGTGCACAGACCTAAGCAGTTCTTTGTATGCTTTAGCTTTCAAGCTTCAAAAGGTGCATTACTGCCACCAGTTGTTTGGGAATGGAATTGCATCTCTGATCATCGTTCTCAACAAGTTTGACATTTATTGATGATTGACGGTACAGGGGCCATTCAGGGGCCAATGAAATTTCAGGTGGGGCCAGGGCCCCTGTGGCCCCGCCCCTAAAACCACCCCTGCTCCAGAGAGAGAGAGAGAGGGGGAGCAGGGGGACCATGATGGTAACAGGGAGAAGGAAATAGATATGAAATGCAGAGTGTGACGTGGACAAGAGGATTGTACCAAAGATAGGGGAAAGGATACATACGCCATCCAAACTCAACAGGAGGAGGCTAAGTTATGACGGTATATTTAAGCAATAAGCCCCGAGAGGCCCTAGGTTACACTGATTTTACAACAGCTAAGGGCGTTGTTAGGCACGACGCGCTAGCGATATAAATACCCGGCAAAGTTTCATAAAGTAAAAGCACAGCAACAGAAAATTTAACGATTTATTCATAGATAACCATATTTCCGCTAAGAAATATATTTCCTCTATCTGAATGGTTGCCAAGCAACGTCGAGACGCAGCTACTTTAACTTTTGTATCAAGTTGTCGTAGCGCAGTAATATAGAATGAAATGCGGCCAAGGTGTATGTTTTTGCAGCATTTTACAACGGCATCGAACACGATTCAGTCAATCACAATCAAGGACCGTAACTATCAGTTTTAGAAAAGAGTATACCTATATGTACATTTAGAGTCATTGGGATGTGGAGTGGAGGGGACCTACTTGGTGATCTCCCCGGTGGACATGGCACTGGTCAACCACTGCAGGTCAAGCTGCTTGAACGGCAGAAGCACAAGGTGCACACCGGGAGACAAGTCCACAGCACTCTCCGGGTACATGATGTGGTGCGTGGTCTTGTTCCCCACGTCCTCCTCATACCCATGTGTGATGGCTTTGTTCATTCTTCCAGGCAAAACAAATAAACAAACAAACAAATGACAAACACACAATCTAAGTATAAGTAAGTATAAGTATATATACTGTTTTGATCCCGTGAGGGAAATCTGGTCTCTGCATTTATCCCGATCTGTGAATTAGTGAAACACACTCAGCACACAGTGAACACACAGTGAGGTGAAGCACATTCTCAGTTACAAGTCCGAAGTGCTAACCAGTAGGCCACGGCTGCCACTATCTGATCTATCAATCAGTCAGCTTGTTTCTGCCAGCATACAGTAAAGCATCTTTCAAACTCCCGTGAAGTCTGTCTATTGAAAATTATTTGGCATTTCATAGCAATTCTCTACTTTATTTGCTCTATGAAAAGCACCCATGAAAACAAACTGGAACTGATATTACAAATAAGACTCTTGGCAGTAATCTGTAAGGCATGAGTGGCAAGGTGAGAGTTTTGAAGTTCAGTGACCTCCACTACCTCACTGTCCACCCATTTGTCTCTGTGTTTTTTTTATATAAAAATTTGAGGTCCGGAAATTCGATCTGGCCTTGCTCCATTAACAAGCTTCTAGGCCCGTATGAAGATCAGCCGACCAAATCCTTCGGGCAGGCTATATACTTTTTATTTTTACACCTGATAAAACAGATATAATTTCTTACATGTTCACAGTTATACAGTAGTTATAACAGTTATAGTATTACGTTGGTGGGAAATGTGTGTGTGTGTGTGTGTGTGTGTGTGTGTGTGTGTGTGTGTGTGTGTGTGTGTGTGTGTGTGAGCCTACCGTATCACCACAGTGTTGGCATTGATGGTGGTTCCATAGTGGGAGCCAAGAAGGTTCCCCGAGTTGCCCACCACGGCACAGCTGCGGCAGCGGTCCCGCTGCGGCGCCCAGTCCGCCGGCGGAGATGAGAACACCTCGAACATCTTATGGATCACCTGCTCCAGCGTCACGTCATACGATGCCCGCTGTAGACCCTGCAGGAAGACAGGCGGGCAGCACACGCTCACATTAGAAATACACTCACCCAGAGTTGCAAGGCCTAGTCGAGAGGCCTAGTTTAGAGTCCACTCTCCAGCTACAGTGCCAAGACAAACAATCGGATGGACTGACTACACACACAGATACTGTGTGTGTAGTATGTATGTAAAAACAGACATGAAAACAAATTTACTTACAATGAATAGATAGAAATGTTCATATCTTCCTTTAAAAAATAATAGATTAAATGTATTTTTCAGAACTCTGAATTACTCATCTACAAACATCGAGCCAAGACTAAAATGTTTAGTCTATTGTAAAACGATCTGAAAGTAACTAAAGTTTACAAGACACTCTCTTCTTATAATATGTAAGAGAGCTTTCACATTTCACCTTCTGTGAGGAAACAAAATACTAGCAGTCCTTGTCAAGTCACTGGTGTGTTTTTGGGTGCCTGCTTGACAGGTCATGCATTTTGTGTCCTTTATGAGCTGCCAGCTGCTGTTGGTCGTTATCTCATTACCGGCCAGACCTCAGCTCGCAACACCAGTGTTGTGCGGTACAGTGCGGCAATGCCCGTCTGCTCAGTCGCTGGCCAACTGTTAACCGCTAAACAATGCCAGGCTCGCACAAGCCAGTGGTCAGCTGTCAGCGTGACCTCTTGAGACTGACGTTGTGATTTGAGAGAGGGGGAACAGGGGAGATGGAAACAAGTCAAGGGCTGCGTATTCATGCAGAGATTCATAGGTTATATGCTGATCCACTGTCCATTTAGGAGATGAACATAAGTAACAGAGAGAGAGAAGAGAGGGAAGGAAGCTTTGAAAAGTAATCAGTCTGCCGCATCCATCTTGTGGGATTGGCCACAGGAGTTTTACGATGTGTGGCAAGCATACACAGTGGCAGGCAGAGGGGGCTGACTGCACCCCAACTTCTCTGGGTTTTACCAGATGTTGCCCTGGAGCAGCAAGCACACTCTCTTTTCTCTCTCTCTCTCTCTCTCTCTCTCTCTCTGTATTCCTTTTTCTTTCTTTCATTCTCTCTCTCTGTAACTTTAATGGCATCTACAGATGTGGGAGAGAAGGAGGCCAAGGCCTCTTGCTCAGCATTACAGTCAGGCGTCTGCCTCCTTCTAAGCCTCTTCCTCCTCACTCACATATTCAGGGTGTCAGAAAATGACAGAAACAAATTGCACAGGGATCTTCCTTTGGCCCTCCCTTCTGGCCTTCTTCCTTCCCTTTAGCTTGGCTGTGTACAGCAGGCCTCTGGCACAACTCGGACTCCTGCCATATTCCGAAAATACTGATAATGATCATATGATACTGCTACTGTGGCGTGTACATTAAAGGTGCTCTAAGCGATGCCACACGTTTTTTAGGCTAAAACATTTTATGTCACTTACTGCAAACATCACCTAACCATCCGCTAGCTGTCTGTGTCCTGAATACACTGTAAAAAATGTGATCTCTGAGGACAGCCCAGGCTCAAAAAATGGCAACAAAAACAACCTGGGCAAACCTAGCCCATAAAAATGCAAATCACAGACAAGATGCGCATTTAGAAGAGTTTCAATTGCACAGGAGCAGCACGGGAGGGAGGGGGAGGAAGTAGCGAGCTAGCTCTCTGTTTTGTTTGAAAGTCAACAGAAGTGACGTTACCCAGCATCGCTTAGAGTATGTTTAATTGAGAATGGGCTGGAAATGGAGTTCAGAGACTTTACAGAGGGCTACTGCCTCGAGTGCAATAAACTGCCTTCTACTACACACCTCCAAAACCAAACAGATAGTGGTAGATTTCAACAGGTCTAAAATGTTGGCTGAGAGCTGAGGATGCTGTGGTTGATTGATTAATTCAATAATAGATACTTTGAACATCCCCATGGGTATTTTTTGTTGTCCAGTAGCCCACGCAATTTGTATTAACAACAGATATTAAGACGCATATTAGGTTTGGTTTCTCATTACCAAGGTGTCACACAAGAAACATTTCATGATGGATAAAAGCAAAACGCTCTCAAGACCTTTGCAACCTTGTTGTTGCAAAACATATCAATGAAACTGGTTACAGATGCATTTCAAAACTTCAGAATCTTCAGTAAGCAGCATGGGAGCCATTATCTGCAAGTGGAAGAAACATCACTGCATCATCAACCGGCCATGCACTAGCCTGGCCTTGGCCTGTCTACGTACTTCCGGTCGATTTCTTTTCCCTACAGTACTCCGTCTGGAATAGGTTGATTCACGCTCGTTTACTTCGGCAGTTGGGCAGCCGACCAACCAGCAAACAGAGGGCGTCCCTGAGAGCGATTACGTAGCCTACCCAGGCATAGGTGTTTAAATTACTACGTCCCCGCCCCTGAAGCAGATCGTGTGGAATACATCAACGTAGGGAGCGAAAAGGACTTATACTTATGAAATCTTTGAGCAAATGTAAATAATAGTTTAGCCTATTAACAGGAGTGTCATGAACGAAGTCACAGTGGAGTAGGATGTTATATCTTCAGCTAAACTTTAGTCATAGATTTTGTCACTTGAAATAGGCTACTGAGCATGCCGAGTCAAACTGTAGTTTAGTAGGCTACATGGTCCGGAGGTCAAAATCGCTATTTTTCAAACACTAAAGGCATCGACATAACTTGAAACTTTGATCGAAGCATCATCAGTGTCTCTACATATTAACTTTCGAGGCATTAAGAACATTGTTGGTGTACACATAGTTTACTAAAAATATTTTGGACAACTCACTCCTTGCAAGATGGCGAGCAGAAAAAACAAGTGAGTTGTTCAAAACCTCTCTTTAGTAAACTCTGTGTACACCAACAATGTTCTCAATCTCGAGTTTATGTAGAGACACTGATGATACTTTCAAAGTCAAATGTTATGTCGAGCCTTTATAGTATTTGAAAAATAGCAATTTTGACGCTTGTTGTATCAAAAAGTAGTAGCCCTATAGGAATCCCATTCAAAAAGGTAATTTCACCCAAAAACTAGCATACAAGCTTAAAAGTGGCGCTTTGGACGATACTTATGCATTTATATGAAAGTTTGACTTTGGTACATTCACAAAACACTATATGATGCATTTTGGCGAGGATTACGCAGATGAAGCGTGTAATTGTTTGCTCATAAGATGCACCGTGCTTGTTATGGATGTGCTGCAGAGAAACTTCTCTGTATGACAAAACGCCGGTTGTTAGTGATTGGTTCAAAGCGGTTCTAAGGAACTCCAATGATTTTAAACCTCAAACTGTGCCCTCCCCACCCGGAAATAAATGAACGCCTATGGATCTAGGCCAGACTCTGCGAAGTCAGAGAGTCTGGTTTCCAGGCTAGCCATGCACAGGATCACCTCGCAATATTTCTGACCAGGGAGTCAGAAGGATAGTCAATTCCAAGAGCCAAGGACCACTCGGAGAAAGCTCCAGAAAGACTTGAAGGCAGCCAATTCAATTAAACAGTTCTGGAAGTAACTAAAGATCAGGATTCACAAGAGGGACCCCTGGAATCTGTTTAGAACAATGGGCCAAAATCACACCTGATACTGTGACTAATAAGTTTTGTCATACAGGAAATGTCTTGAAGCTGTCTTTACAAACAATGGCTTTTCTACAAAGTATTGAAGAAATTTCAGTAGGCACGTTCAATACTTTTTTCCTGTGTCATTCCACTTTAATTCACATAACTCTTATGTTTGGATTTTTTATATGTGTGTTGATATAATGTGTGGTGAAAATTTCAAATAGACTCACTGGAAGTTTAGGCTAATTACTGAAAAAAAAAAAAAAAAAAGCGTTCAATACTTATTTCCACCATATATTTATTTTACCTGAATATTTTAACTTCCAAATTAAATGTCAAAATGAATGTCAGACGAAATGTAAAGTTTGACTGACTGGATTTTGTATTCAAAACATTGTGAAAACTGTCTAAGGTCACTCTCACTCTCCCTTGCTAAAGAGCTAAATGGTTTAGTCCGCCTGGTTGAGCATCGCTAGTAGTGGATCGTTAATTGTTGTGCTACTGGTGCAATGTCTTTCTCCAAGAAAGCCAAGTCAGGTTACTAAAAAGAGAGACATCAAAATGAGGGGAAACAACTGCTAATAAACGTCTTTCCAAAGAAAGGTGAGCACAAACGTCAAAACACGAAATCCCATGTTGTTTGCTTGAATATCTCCACAATCATTAGTGCTAAAACTAACTGAGACAACCAGACTGTTCTATAGTCTATGGAGACAACCCATTGAAATAGCAGAAAATACACTTTCATAGGTTAGGCTACACATGTAATCGGATGCATCTCGTGATCCAGCTCCATCTCCATCACTTTCAGAAAGACTGGTTGATTCATGTGCTGTTGTAGGCTACATGCTGATCATTATCACTAGGCTAGTGGTTTAGGGCGCGATTTTTTTTCTCTCCTTTTCTGTTTTTAGTTAGTCTTAATTTTTTTTTTTTTTTACTCAAAGTAGCGGATGGGATTTTTTGATGTAGCCGGTACAATACTTCACTCAAAATGTAATCAAGTAAAATTTAAAATACCGATTTGATAAACTACTTAAAAAATACAAAATACACAGAAAAACTACTCAATACAGTAACGTGAGTAAATGTATTTCGTTACTTTCCACCTCTGCCGACAGCCCAGGTCATGAGCATCTGCCATTGCCAGAGCCATAGAAAGAGAGTTGCAAAACTCTTTGATGTCGCCACCACGTGATCAAAAGTTCCAAAAAACCTGTTCTGAATGGCTGTATTTTTTATTTTTTTTTGCAGAATGTTTTGTCTTCAGATTTTTAGCATCCATCTTTATTATTTTTTTTCATGTACTGTTTGAGATAGGCGATAATTTGCATACCAAACAGTGTTTTTCACCTTTTCTGCCAGTTGGATGACGTTTAAAGGAGAATTCCGGTGTGATATTGACCTAAAGTGTATTGAAACATGATACCGAGTGTGAACGTATGTCTCATAGCCCATCTCGGCTTGTCCCCTGCACTCCAAAATCTGGCGCTAGTTAGCCGATGCTACCAACAGCTTTTTCAATAGTGGTGCATCGGGCTAGCCATGCAAATAAATCACTGTTTTACACCCATTTACGAGGCTCAATGTATCTCCACACTTCATTGGTAGACTTCGAGGGCCCTGACATTTAAAACGAGACATTGAGAACTTTGAAAAAAGCACTGGTAGTTTACTTACAAGATGATTTATACAGACAGTATCTTCCGCGAAGTTTAGCGTTTGCAGCCATCTTGAATTTAGTCACGATAAGTCGAGCAACGAGTAAGAATGAACAGCTATGATAAGGGATCAGATTCCAAAAGTAATTCAGTGGAAATGCATGGATTCCAGTTGCTGCTACTGGAAGAAACTGGAATCCATGCATTTCCACTGAATTATTTTTGGAATCTGATCCCTTATCATACCAGTTCATTGGTCCTGTCTTGACTTTTCTGACTCGTTTTGAATCGCCTTTGACTTCTCAGGGTGGCTGGCAATGGGCATACTGTAGTAGGCTACTTAAACATGTCCTAAAACAACCCTTAACGCAGCATTTTATCATCTTAAAGGGGAAATCCGGTGATCTTTCACCGGATTTCAAGAAACCGTTCTATCTACAAGAATCCATTCACTGCCTACAGCCAATAGCAGAGCGGTAGAGAACACAGATTGGTGACACTCCCATAAGTGACCGTGGAAAGGATGTTTTCCATGCCAGTTTCCAGATTATGGGAGTTTTGGGACTGAAAACGGCCAATCACTTAGTCAGTAGTCAAGAAGTTACTAGATTAAGCACCGAGAAATACATCCTATCCTCGATAATGGCGATACAGCCATTCAGCACAGGTTTTTTTGGCACTTTTGATCACGTGGTGGCGACATCAAAGAGTTTCGCAACTCTCTCTTTCTATGGCTCTGGCAATGGCAGATGCTCATGACCTGGGCTGTCATTCCCACCATCATCACCTGCCCCCACTGGAGTGGACTAAACTTGGGACTCTTTTATGGGCCTCTTTTATGACTTGGTGTATCATATATACAGAGCCGGACAGTAACGAAGTACATTTACTTGAGTACAGTACTTGAGTACAATTTTGAGGGATCTGTACTTCACTCGAGTATCCTTTTTGGGGAGTACTCATGACTACTCAAGTACATTTGAGAGGCAAATATTGTACTCTTTACTCCATTTCTATCCATAACCGTTACTTCTTCTAAAAAAAAAGGAAAAAAGAAAAATCTTGGAAACCCTCAATTTGTTGTTTCCCTCTCAAACGTGATTGGATTGTGCAGGCGCCACTGATTGGGACAGCCTATCAGCAATCACCTTCAGCTTTCCGCCAAAGTCAACTCCATGGTTAGATTTAGATAAGAGACGAAACCATGGACTATTTCAATATTCTGAACAAGTTAATGATAGTTTTCGCTTCAAGTGTTTTAATTACAAAATAGTATTTTGTATTTGAAATACGTATTTTAAATACATGTATTAGAAATACTGCTTGAAATTTACTTTCAATTTCTATTACATTCTCCAAGGTATTAACATTAACATTTTTCATAACTCCATGTAGGACGTTTCTGTACGTAAATGTAAGCACTATGGCAGTAGTAATGCAATATTTAGAAAATGTAGGCTACTCTTGTACTCTTGATACTCAAGTACTTTTAAAAACAAGTACTTCAGTACTTTTACTAAAGTAGACATCTGACTGTTTTACAGACTTTTACTTGTACTTGAGTTCAATTTAGCAAAGGGTATCTGTACTTTTACTCAAGTAATGAAGCTGTGTACTCTGTCCGCCTCTGCATATATATAACAACCATATAAAATACAATTATTGTCTATCTATCTATTGCTGGTTGCTAGGTTACGGGGACACTGGCGAGACACGCCGCTCCGTCTGGCATCATGTTTTTGTTTGTTTTTATGTAATATTCGTAATTTTATGTAATGTCATGTTTATTTTTTGTATTGGTTTGTCTAGTTAAATGTTTTCCCTATTTATTTACGTTATTTTTGATAGTTTTCGTGTTATTCTTAGTCCTTTTTACTGCTTCTAAGTCAGCTGATGTCGTTGACGTTTGTCCATTGGGAGCTTGTTATGGCTAGTTTTTGACCTAGCTGGGCATCGGACATCCTTCCATCCATCCATGAGCGGTGCTGCACTTCACTGTCTGGTTGAGGGGATCTCTCGGGACAGCTGGACCTAGGCTACTCTGCGAAAGATCTGCCGTGGCCGCGAGCTGTTGCTGACCTGCGAGCTGCCATGCCAACTGTAGACTAACTGGGCCTCTGACATCCTTCCATCCATCCGTGAGCGGTGCACTTCACTGTCTGGTCGAGAGGATCTCTCGGGACAGCTAGACCTAGGCTACTCTGCGAAAGATCTGCCGTGGCTGCCGAGCTGTTGCTGACCTGCGAGCTGCCATGCCAACTGCAGACTAACGTTAACAGTGAAGAGCTGCAATCTCCGCGAAGCAACAAACGGGTCGCTGTTAAAAAGTCCACCAATGCGGATCTACATGATAAGCCCACTACTTCAGACTGTGCTTCCGGTGATCTCCAGACTGCAGTCTACAAGGCCTAACGTTAACGTTATCTCCAGACTACCAGTGAATTCACCGGATTGGTCAGTTGCTAAAGAACTTTGTTGCCGTTGCATCGGTTGTGAAGACACAGCTCTGTGCACAGTTTTCACAGATCATTGCCCTTGGACATTTTCAGCTGGTTTGGAAATTGGACTAATTTTAACATCACTTTTCCCCTTTTTAATATATATATATATATATATATATATATATATATATATATATATTTTTTTTTTTTTTGTTTTTACTTTTTTATTTGTTTATTACAGTGCATGAAAATGCACTGTACTGTTCTTCCTAGGCTTCTTATTCTTCTTCTTCTTATTACAGTGCATGAAAATGCACTGTACTGTTATTCCAAGGCATTTTATTATTATTACAGTGCATTAAAATGCACTGTACTGTTATTCCAAGGCTTTTTCTTCTTCTTCTTATTCTTCTTCTTCTAACGCAGTTAATGCAGCTTAAACCGTTTAACGTAGAAACTTCATTCAAACTATGTTACGTAGGTCTTACTTAGGACATGTGGGCTTTGTATTTTTCAACTTTGTAACTTTTATACTTTTTAAACTATTAATTAAAAACTAGTCAAAATTTCCCCATAGACTTAACATGGGCTGATGACATCACAATAGAGCCAAGTAGGCAATTAGAATCCTATGGCAGGTGTTAGGACCACCTGCATCAACTGCCAGTCTCAGGCTTTAAGCATACAAACTGGCCCTATTAAGACTACACACCCTATTCAACTGCTTCCTCTGCCAAAAACTGTTTCAAAATAAAAGTCCTCACTACAATATTTCACTGTTCACAATTTAACCCTTTAAACTACTGAACTTTTCAACTGTTCAGCCATTGTAACTGTTTGTCTGCTTGTCATCAACTATGACTCCTACCCACTGTAGCTAGTTAGCATGGTTAGCATAGTTAGCATGTTAGTTAGAATTTTTAGCAAAACTGCTAAAAATGATTAGCTAAGTAACGTGGTTAGCATAGTTAGCATGCTAGCGTGTTAGCATGCTAATTAGCATTTTTAGCAAAATTGTTAAAAATGATTAGCTAAGTTAGCTAAGTAACATAGTTAGCATGCTAGAATGCTAATTAACATTTTTAGCAAAAAAAACTTGGTTAACATTATTATCTTTGATAACATAGTAACATAACTGCTAGCAAACATTAGGGCCATTCCAACTGCCAGTTATCGTCAATTATCTACCTAAATAATTTAACTATATTAAACCTTATCTACCAAGCAAATCATTTAACTATATAAACTATCCACCTATTTAACTGTTCAGTCATTCCAACTATATTAAACATCATCTACCTAGTTCAGTCATTCCAACTATATTAAACCTCATCTACCTAGTTCAGTCATTTGAACTATATTAAACCTCATCATGTTTGTTGCCAATTAGCACATCATCTGTTTTAACAATATATTTCACACCATATGTTTTGCATTTTCATGCACTGGTAATTCCCTGGAATTGCATTTTCTAGTTACAGTGCATGAAAATGCACTGTACTGTTATTCCAAGGCTTTTTCTTATTATTACAGTGCATGAAAATGCACTGTACTGTTCTTCCTAGGCTTCTTCTTATTCTTCTTCTTCTAACGCGTTTAATCCAGCTTCAACCGTTTAACGTAGAAACTTCATTCAAACTATGTTACGTAGGTCTTACTTAGGACATGGGTGCTATGTATTTTTCAGCTTTGTAACTTTTATACTTTTTAAACTATTAATTAAAAACTGTTCAAAATTTCCCCATAGACTTAACATGGGCTGATGACATCACAATAGAGCCGTTAAGCAATTAGAATCCTATGGCAGGTGTTCGGGCCACCTGTCCCAACTGCCATTCTCAGGCTTTAAGCATACAAACTGGCCCTATTAAGACTACACACCCTATTCAACTGCTTCCTCTGCCAAAAACTGTTTCAGAATAAAAGTCCTCACTACAATATTTCACTGTTAAACAATTTAACCCTTTTAACTGTTCAGCCATTGTAACTGTTACTTGTCATCAACTATGACTCCTACCCACTGTAGCTAGTTAGCTAAGTTAGCTAAGTCACATGTTTAGCGTAGTTATGCATCTTAATTAGCATTTTTAGCAAAACTGCTTAAAATGATTAGCTAAGTCACATGGTTAGCATAGTTAGCATGCTAACGTGTTAGCATCTTAGTTAAGATTTTTAGCAAAACTGCTTAAAATGATTAGCTAAGTCCAGCTAAGTAACATGGTTAGCATAGTTAACATAATTAGCGTGTTAACATCTTGGTTAAGCATAACTGCTAAAATAATTAGCTAAGTTAGCTAAGTCACATGGTTAAGATACTTAGCGTTTTAACATTGTTAGCATGCTAGTTAGCATAGTAACTTGGTTAACATTATTATCTTTGTTAATATAGTTAGCAGAACTGCTAGCAAACATTAGAGCCATTCAAGTGTCAGTTATCATCAACTATCTACCTAAATAATTTAACCATTTAAACTATCCACTTATTTAACCGCTCAATCATTCCAACTATATTAAACCTTATCTACCAAGTAAATTTATTTACCTATATAAACTATCCACCTATTTAACTGTTGAGTCATTCCAACTATATTAAACCTCATCTACCTAGCAACCAATATAGTTTGTTTTACTCTGTATGATATTTGACATCATATTTTTTTGCATTTTCATGCACTGTATTTCCTTCAGGAAATGCTTTTCTAGTTACAGTGCATGAAAATGCACTGTACTGTTATTCCAAGGCTTTTTCTTCTTCTTCTTCTTCTTCTTATTCTTCTTCTTCTAACGCAGTTAATGCAGCTTAAACCGTGTAACGTAGAAACTTCATTCAAACTATGTTACGTAGGTCTTACTTAGGACATGTGGGCTTTGTATTTTTCAACTTTGTAACTTTTATACGTTTTTAAACTATTAATTAAAAACTAGTCAAAATTTCCCCATAGACTTAACATGGGCTGATGACATCACAATAGAGCCGTTAAGCAATTAGAATCCTATGGCAGGTGTTCGGGCCACCTGGACCAACTGCCAGTCTCAGGCTTTAAGCATACAAACTGGCCCTATTAAGACTACACATCCTGTTCAACTGCTTCCTCTGCCAAAACTGTTTCAAAATAAAAGTCCTCACTACAATATTTCACTGTTAAACAATTTAACGCTTTAAACTACTGAACTTTTAACTGTTCAGCCATTGTAACTGTTACTTGTCATCAACTATGACTCCTACCCACTGTAGCTAGTTAATTTAAGTTAAAATTTAAAATAACGTGGTTAAGCGTAGTTAGCATGTTAGCCTATTAAGTTAAGATTTTTTTAGCAAAACTGCTAAAAATGATTAGTTAAGTTAGCTAAGTCACATGGTTAGCATAGTTAGCATGTTAAGCATCTTTAGTTAGCATTTTAACAAAACTGTTAAAAATGATTAGCTAAGTTAACTAAGTCACATGGTTAAGATAGTTAGCATGTTAAGATCTTGGTTAGCATTTTTGAAAACTACTTATAATGATTAGCTAAGTTAGCTAAGTCACATGGTTAGTAAAGTTAGCATGCTAAAGATGTTAGCATCTTTAGTTAAGCATTTTTAGCAAAACTGCTAAAAATGATTAGCTAAAGATTAGCTAAGTCACATGGTTAGCATACTTAGCATTTTAACATTGTTAACATCTTGGTTAGCATACTTGGTTAACATTATTATCTTTGTTAACATAGTTAGCATAACTGCTAGCAAACATTAGAGCCATTCCAAGTGTCAGTTATCGTCAACTATCTACCTAAATAATTTAACCATTTAAACTATCCACTTATTTAACTGTTCAGTCATTCCAACTATATTAAACCTCATCTACCAAGCAAATCATTTAACTATATAAACTATCCACCTATTTAACTGTTCAGTCATTCCAACTATATTAAACCTCATCTACCTAGCAATCAATATAGTTTGTTTTTACTCTGTATGATATTTTACATCATATTTTTTGCATTTTCATGCACTGTATTTCCTTCAGGAAATGCTTTTCTAGTTTGTTTTGTTGTCTGTCTTGTATGTCTTGGTGTCACCGGTACGCTGGCGACAACGCTGCTCTGTCCGGCATTTTTTGTATTTGTTATTTTTTAAATGTATTTGTCATGTCTTGATGTCATGGGCACGCTGGCGACTACACTGCTCCATCCGGCATCTTTTGTCTTGTTGTTATGTGTCTTGTTTGTGGAGCGCTTTGGGTTGCACTCTGTGCATGTTAAATGCGCTTCAAAAATAAAACTGACTTGACTTGACTATTAATGATAATGATGAAGTATAGCGACATGACGCATTCAGTGGCCATTATTCTGTATTATGACTCACACTCCAGAACACTCAATGAGGAAACTACGGTGTTACGTTGCAACTGTAGAAGCATGTTCCGCCCCTAAACACAAACCAACACATATGTGAAGAGAAACTGGACAGGGGTCTTACCATCCACCATTTCAGGGAGTCAGAGTCCATCAGGTTCTCTCCCTTGATGAGGTAAGGCTGCTGCTTGGGGTCGAAGTGCTGGTCGAACCACTTGGACACCCCAGAGTCTGCCACGCAGGTGGGGCAGCTGCAGGTGTGCGCTCGACCAGGCGTAGTGGTGATGGTTGTTTTGGTGGTGGTTGGTGGTGGCGTGGGCGTGCGGCTGGTTGCTGCTGCCATGCGCTCTGTGGTGCCCGTGAAGGCCACCATGTAGCCAGGCAGGATAGCGCCCTTCTGGATGGTGTGTGTGAGGATCATAAAGAACAGGATGCCACAGAGCAACACAACAAGGTACGCTTTCTTCTTCAGGATCATGATGGCCTCTGTTGTTGGGAATTGGGAAAGAGCCTGAGGAAAGTTTGTGTGTGTGTGTGTGTGTGTGTGTGTGTACAGGTCAGTGTACAGTTACAGATAACAATCTTGTGACAGCATATATCAGCTCATCAGATTGCCCCTCTCATTATCAGTAAAAAGGTTTTTTCTCAGGTGTTCAGAGAGGACGGCACGAGCCTGAGATTGTCAGACTCCCGGCCCTTTCTCCCAAGGCCTTCGTCAGCAGCTTGGTTTGTCCCTGTGTGCCCTCTTCAGCACAGTGGCATGGCCCTGCTTCCCGTCTCAAAGTGAGAAGCATTCAGTATGCTACGGATTGTCGAGGAAATGAAACAGAAACGGAGAGTAGGATGGTGGGGTGGGAGGTGTGGGTTGGTGGTGGTTGAGCTCTCTCTGTCTCTCGACTTCCTGTGTTGCTAAAGGCTGGTACTTTTCTTCAGTCGCAGCTCTTCATGTTTCTGTCCAGGAGTCTAATATCCATACACTGCACCACCATCCTGTTCCTGCAACACACAAACACACACACACACACACACGGAAATAGATTAACACCCAAAACATATTTCATCCAATCGTTCTAAACTCCAGGGCTAAACTTAGCAAAAGGCATAGTGATAGGAGATCATGCCGAAAATGTACTGAGCTAGAACAGAGGATTTCTACTTTGGAATCAAAGATGCATGCCTTCCATCAACGACAGATGAACTACGAGAGGCATCTCATGAAGTGAGTACAGCAACTACTGGAAATGCAGAGAATGTAACCCAGCAGTCTAATATCACTGCTAATAGAGCAGATGAATGCATCGACCTCACAAAGGGAAATGTGAGTACAGAGCCTTGGCACAGGCAAGGTGCCAGACCAAAAAACAAAAAACGTAATACAAGAACTGTAATTACCTCAACACCAGTAAATTCAGATGTTAACTTCAGGCCTCGTATCAGAAATACAGACAGATCAGCAAACTACTACAGGGCTTGTGGTCCTAAGGGAAGCCCACAGCCCCTAACACTATGGAACAGATTTGAATGCCTCTCGGGACGTGAGAGGGAATTTCCCAGGAACAGACCCAAAGCAGGCAGCGATCAAACCACAACAAAGAAAGATGGGCACAGGCGAAGAAGCAGCACTCGACCCCTATTCATCCCACAACCCTCGTTCTAGGCTTAATTTTGCTGTGAGACATATAAATGGGGAAAGGATGATTGTATGTTGTTTCCCAAATGCTTCAGTGTCTGACACAAAAACAAGCTTGCAGAACTGGTGTCAAAATATGCAACTATCAAAGCATCATTGTGCATGTTGGAGCAAATGACATCTACAGAGAACAGCTGTATGTCAAAGAAGATTTCAAGGAACTTTTCTCGGCCCTATATGAGCTTCGAATACAAATTTTCATCAGTGGCCCACTCCCAGCAGAGGGAAGCTTTGTATTTTCCAGACTATTCAGTTTAAACACCTGGCTCGCAAAAACATGCTTTTCAGTTGGGATGAATTTTATTGACAATTTTAACCTTTTTTGGAATCGCAGGGAATACTTCAGACCAAATAGCACAGAGCTGAGTTGGACTGGGGCCAAGATCTTAACCGAATACTATCACCTCTCTCTCCTGCACCCAACATTTTTTCTGCCAACCTTGAGCCGAGCCTCTGATAAGCGCTCAGTGGCCATACAGACGGAACAAGCGGCTGACATCAACAACTCAGCTAAACCAAAACACTCTGCACAGGCTGAAACAGAGATATGCCCAACCTCCCCTGCTGTGGGGCCCTCTGATAACCACCTGCTAGCCTCCACTGAAATGCAGACCTTGGAGAAACATAAACATAAACAACCAGCTCAACAATGCCAAGCCATGTCCACTGGACAAGATAAGATGGGTGCTGCTAAAATGACTCAAAGTCAATCACTGGCGTCAAACTCCCTGGAATCTCAGCAAACAAATGGATGTGATGAGCATGAGGAGATAGCACCTATCAAAGCTGCTGAGAGGATATCAGAAAGGAAGGGTCATGTTGTAACACCAGTACCAATACCCCTCCCCACCTCCGTCGTCTCCTTGTCACCACAAAGACACAACAACATGGAATACACTACTGGAATACATGCTGAAAGCGGAGCATCTGCAACAAACTTCCCAGAACCTCAGCAGGCAGATGGAGACTCTGGATCAATTTTCAACCCCAACCTCCTTGATTTCCCATCACCACCCACACCCAATCATGTCCCCACCCAATCAAACTCCCCAGGCCACACAAACCCCCTAATCTCCCATCCCCATCCCCACCCTTCATCCCACCACCCGCTCCAACTCCACAGGATCCCCTGAATACCCATCACCATCCCCACCCAAGCACATGATGTTCCCTGCAAGAATGGAGAGACTGCTACCAGTAGCCATGCAGAGTTTTACTAGCCCAAGATCATTAGCACCAAAGAAGCCGAAGGGCACCTCCACCCCCCTCGCCCTCCCCCTCCCGTTTAGAAGGATCTCTTAAGCAGCAGCAACCTCTTAGTTCATTTTCTCAGCCGGCATATAGCATGGAATGTGCAGTGGAAAATACAGATGGCAGCAGCAGGGGACAATTATATGATGACTGTATTGCATGATATTCTCAGGGTCCCTGCAATATAAATGGTACTGACAGTAGTTTTGAGAACATGCCGGGACCCAGTAAGCCCATGACATTCTCTATTCCTGTATTGACAAGAAATAGAACACAAATGCATCGAGCTTATAGGGTAAACCAGTCCAATCTCCTACCCGTACCACATCAACCTCAGATTTCCCCCATGGATCATATTTCCCCAACACTTAAACTAACAAAACTAGCACTCCTAAATATCAGATCTCTTTCAAACAAATCATACTTAATTCATGATCTAATTTGCACACACAACCTTGATTTTTTACTTTTAACTGAGACATGGTTAGATCAAGCAAACAGTGCTGCTACTCTCATCGAATCAGCTCCCCCAAACTTCAGTTTTTTGAGTGCTACCAGAGCAAATAAAAGAGGTGGGGGGATAGCCACAATTTTCAAGACGTCTTTTCAGTGCAATCAGTCGTCATTCGGTGACTTTACTTCATTTGAATATCTGTGTGCATGCATTAAGTCTTCTCCTCAGATTTTATTACTGACAATTTACAGTTTATTACAGTTTATTACAGACAATTTAAAGTTTTTCTTGAAGAGCTAGGTGATCTGCTATCAGTTGTTTGCATAGAGTATGACTGTCTGATTATATCAGGGGATCTAAACTTGCATGTGGATAATCCTGAAAACAATTATGCCAAGGAATTCATTGCACTAATCGATACTTTCTCCCTAACACAGCATGTACAGGGGCCAACACACTCTCTCGGCCATACTCTCGACCTTGTTATCACAAAGGGTCTTGATGTCTCTACAGCTGTTAAAGACCTGGCCTTATCTGATCATTTTTGCGTGTTCTTTGATGTGTCTATGTCCCCACACACTCAAAACACAGCTATGATGGTAAAAAGGAGAATCATAAATGATCAGACAAGTGCTCTCTTTGAGCAAGCACTTTCACTAAAGTCAAGTCAACTGTCAGACTCTGAAGACTTATTTGATCACTTTAATGCAAAAATGGCAAACATTATGGATGACATTGCTCCATTACAATTCAAGAAAGTTAAGGACAAACAGAAAGCACCATGGAGGCAAAATCCAGCAGTTAAACTTCTAAAAAGAGAGTGTAGGAAGACTGAAAGAAAATGGCGTAAATACAAACTTCAGATCCACTATGAAATCCATAAAGAGATGCTCCGCACATATAACTCTGAAATATGCAAAGCAAGACAGTCTTTCTTTTCTAACATTATCAATAGAAGTTCAAATAACACTCGTATTCTATTTTCAACTGTTGATAAGTTAACAAATCCCCCCTCACAATTAAGCCTGAACTTCTCTCAACTAATAAATGCAATGAGTTTTCATCTTTTTTTTTTTTTAAGGTAAAATTGACAAAATCAGACTCAACATTTCTGCTCAATTACAAATTCAACAACCTGAACTTCCAGCAACAAACAGAGGGAAACTAAACTTGATGTCAGAGTTCAGCTTGATAGACTACGAAACACTTGAAAAAACGGTACAGAATCTCAGCCCTTCCACATGTGTCTTAGACACTCTGCCTACCAATTTCTTCAAAACTGTTTTTCACCTCATAGCGGCGGATGTCCTTCAAATTGTAAATGTATCATTGCTGTCTGGCACTTTTCCTAAGTCACTGAAAACAGCTGTTGTAAAAGCCACTTCTCAAGAAGAATAACCTGGATGCCTCCATGCTAAACAATTACAGGCCCATATCCAATCTACCTTTTATTGGCAAAATTATTGAAAAAGTAGTCTTTAATCAATTAACCACCTTCCTAACATCAAATGGGTATTTTGATTACTTTCAGTCTGGTTTTCGGGCAAATCACAGCACTGAAACAGCTCTCATTAAAGTTTCCAATGACATAAGCCTCAACACAGATTCAGGTAAAACATCAGTCCTAGTGCTACTGGACCTTAGTGCAGCATTTGACACTGTTGATCACAATATTTTACTACACAGACTAGAACACTGGGTTGGATTTACAGGCATAGTTATCAGCTGGCTAAAATCATATCTACAAGAAAGGAGCTTCTTTGTTGCCATCGAAACTGTACCTCAACACCAACGTCCTTGACCTGTGGTGTTCCCCAGGGTCGATCTTGGGGCCACTATTATTCAACCTCTATATGCTCCCACTTGGACAAATCATTCAAAATAATTTGATTTCATATCATAGCTATGCAGATGACACACAAATTTACTTAGCTCTATCACCAAACAACTATGGTCCTCTTGAATCTATGTGTCAGTGTATAGAACAAATCAACACCTGGATGTCTCAAAATTTTCTTCAGCTGAACAAAGAAAAAACTGAAGTAATTATATTTGGTAAAAATGAGGAAAGACTTAGGGTTGCCACTCTCCTTGACACAAAAAGGTTGAAGGCAAAGGATACTGTTAAAAACCTGGTGTATTAATTGACAGTGATCTAAATTTCAACAGCCACATGAAAGCGATAACTAAATCAGCTTTTTACCACCTCAAAAATATTGTCAAACTCAGAGGGCTGATGTCAAAACATGACATCAGACTCATTCAAACTCATTCATGCATTTATCTCCAGCAGGGTTGATTACTGCAATGGACTGTTCACAGGCCTTCCTAAAAAGACTATTAAACAGCTTCAGGTGATACAAAATGCAGCAGCTAGGACTCTAACAAAAACTAAAAGAACTGACCACATTACTCCAATTCTTAAGTCCTTGAACTGCACCAAATTTTATGTGTATGATTGACCTGGCATTCTCTGGGGGTATGCGTTTCGTAGAATTTCATCCATGGGGGGGTCTAAAAAAAATTAGGTTATGTGTACATTTAGTGACTGTACACTCATTGGCCTGTAGATGGCGGTGCACACATATACACATGCACACACACACAGGCACCCACATACTATCGGTATTAGAACGGACGATACATAATTACAAATTCAGTAGGATTAAAAGAAAGCCAAAATAAATATTCATCATCATCATCATGGCTGCATTTCCAGTACTGGCGATAAGTAGTCGTTTGTCCACTAGATGGCGCGTCGTTGCAGTGAGACGTAATTTTGTTGGAAGTTAAAAGTGGGTTGGAAAAACAATGGACGCTTCATACAAGGAGTGTAGTTTACCACAGAGAACGTCTAATAAGGATAGGATGATGTTCACATGAAATGTAATTTCCATTTCTTCTTGAAGCCGAAATAAATCTGAGGATGTTTATCGGACATGCTTGGTTTTTACTACAGGTACGTTAATCTTATAATATCAATAAGCAGGGGCGGTTTTAGGGGCGGGGCCACAGGGGCCCTGGCCCCACCTGAAATTTCATTGGCCCCTGAATTGCCCCTGTACCGTCAATCATCAATAAATGTCAAACTTGTTGAGAACGATGATCAGAGATGCAATTCCATTCCCAAACAACTGGTGGCAGTAATGCACCTTTTGAAGCTTGAAAGCTAAAGCACACAAAGAACTGCTTAGGTCTGTGCACGAAAGAAAGAATACATTTGGCTAACCAGAGAACTCTTGGCTAATGCGAAGAACTGATACATTTGGCTAACGAAAGTATCAGCTGGCGTGAAGAACCGATCAATGGCAGCGTTTCATCCTCCACAGAAGTTTCTTGGTGAGTCACAAATCTAGGCTATGTGAGTTATCATTAATATGTGAAAAGGACGTTTATTTGTTGCTGTTAGGTTTGTCAATTAAATTATGAAGCAGCAGCAAGCTGCTAACGTAACTTAGTCAGTGAACTGTCAACATTAACTTAACGTTAGTTTACCTGAGTTCAGGTTTGAATTAATTGTTGGCATGCTGATAGATTTTATGCATGGTAAGGTAACATTAATGAGAGTCAGGTTAACATTAATGTATGACATTTTTGAATGGGGTTATATGAAATGGTACTGCAGAGAAATGGACATCCTGTTTATTTGGGGTCCAACATTACATGCGCCAGTGCGTTTGATTTTTCGCTTGAGGAAAAGGTTTAGCAGCTGCTAACATTAAGGTTAAATCTCATGAGAATGCAGGCCTAATTGAGGGGTAATGTTAGCTAACACTACGTTTTTGTAGAGTTAATGTGAGCTATCATTGCAAAGTTATTAACCACTATTCTGAGTTTATTTGATTCATGGACTTCGCATGAATTCTGTCTCAAAGTAGAGTTTCATTGAGATAAATTGGTTAAATGTTCTACCCTATTCACTCAAGCTTTATATGATTTTTTTTATTGTTAACTGGTTTTACAGTTGCTAGACGACATGCTGAATACAAGTATGGATTTTGTGACACACATTTGTGTTTCACCTACAGACTGGGATGGCGTAGGCTCAGATTGGAGCTGGTGACTTTAACCCACAGTCTTCAGAACCACCAGAGTCACCAAGCATAGCTGCCCCTAATGGTACGATGCTATTTACTGTTGCCACTACAGTGAGCATATTTCTTAATTCAATACTTATTTGAATTAATCAAACAGCAAACATCCTGACTTATATCCTCATGCACATCTCATTTCCAAATAATAGCCTACTACAGACAAGGACACAAGTTACTCTCCTTCTTAAAGTGAAAGGCACCTAGACTTACACACCACTAATATAATGTAATCATGACATTAAAGGTAGGTGTTAAAAAGGTAAAAAGGTTTACAGTGGGTTATGAAAGTTAATAACAATTAAGTTACTCAAACTTGTTTCATTTCCTTTCTCTCCAGACATTTCCCATTATAGAGCAGCTGGTTCTGTGCAACCAAAGATACAGCATGGAAATAGGAAGAGGCCACTAAATGACTTCTAATACAAAGACTTCAAATGGTTGGAGTATTCCATATTTAGTGTTTTGCTACCCCTTCCATAATTTTTAAACCCAAATTCCCCATCGTCTGTCTTCAAATCAGAATCAGACTTTTGTAACTGGAAGCAAGACGGTGATTCAAAGACCATTCCAAATCAGACCATTGTAAAAATAATTGTTGAAAAAAAAAAATAGTGTAAATATGATGTAGTTGTTGCTCACATGCTGTGTGTGTGTGTGTGTTTGTTTGTTTGTTTAAATGTATGCAAACTGCCAGTGAAGGTGGTTTCTCTTATCAACAAAAGGAGAAAGAGTTTAAGTAAAATTTGTCCAATTGAACAAAAATGAATATGATTGTACAAATACGATGTATGATTTCTGTTTAAAATATCAATGCATTTCCGCTGAAGTGTCTATTATATTTTAGTTTTATATATTGTGTTTTCAATGCACATTATAAATAAACGGGAAAAAGATTTATATTGGCTTTTTAGTTTTTTAACAAAAGTATTTGAACAAGGTGAGACTGGTGAAATATATGCACCTTACTGCTGTGGTGTAGTCTAGTTAGCTGTAGTGGGTATACTGTGATCAACCCCAAATGTTAATACCTTTCCTTGCCTATTTTAAGTGGGTATACTGAGATGGTGATGCTTTTTAAGTGGGTATACTGCATAGTCCTGCATATCACAGACTACACCACTGACTTACTGAACAAGGGATTTTCTGTGCATGGATGTTGACCGGTTCTTGGCCCCTCAGTGTATGATGTGGCCCCTTTGTGGCCCCTGTCTCAGAAAAATCCTAGAACCGCCACTGTCAATAAGGACCTAGGTAATGTTACCGTTAGCGTTGGTTGAGTGATGGAGGCCAATTTGATTGATTGCATTTGTAGAAAACTATAAATGCGGTTATACCAAGCAAATTGATAGCAGCACTGTAATTGTATCTTTCGACTGTCATTTGTTGCACGCATACTAAAAAATCATTCTGTGCAATGGAAGATTTACCAACGTTACAACGGGTCTGATACAGTTTTGCCTATACATCGCGAGACTGAGGCGCCTGTTTATTTTGTTTTAAGTGCATGCAGGGTGTGAGAGGGGAATCGATGTGCTTTGATTCCAGCTTGGTAGTTGTAGTTCATTTTATTATGGCTGCTTTAGCAACACACCTTAAGCTACTGTGTAGTGGGTCCCATTTAGAAGTGGCTACTTCATTCAAGCTTTCCTTGACTCATGGAGTTGCGTGGATTTTATTACAACTTTAAGCCACGCGATATGGCAGTTTAAGTCCGCTTGATACTGTAAGGCGTAAGCCATTGGTTTCCAAAGAAGATTTTATTTGTGTCACCAGCATAGCCTATTGACAATTTATGTTGTAAATAGGCCTACCTTATAAGCCTACATGTAGCTTAGGGAAGCTAACAGCTTTCTATTAGGATCTAGTTTGTTAGTTACAGTTTTGTCATAACTCCCTGATGCATTTTTGTATTTAGAATAGCCAGAGCGTGGATATCTCAATCGGAAAATTAAACAATATCGGGTGCCTATAGACTAGGCTGGGTGAACCCAGCCTGATCTGCCCGCTATTTATTTTTTGATTTCTTAAAAGATTGAGTTTGGTCTGGTGAAAGCCAGACTAGTCATGGACCTCAGTTACACAATGCAAGGGAACATGAATCAGCCTATATTTGCACGAACAATAACGGACAACACCTCTTCAACTTTGGCCCGTTAAAATGTGTATGAACAGTCTAGCGACGCATTTCATCAAGGCCCATTTGGACATGTCAGTTATTTGCACCACTGGTAGATGTAAAACAGCATTTCGTTTCAGACTACTGTTACTTAATTTGTGCATTAACAATAACGTTTCAGACTACTGTTACTTAATTTGTGCATTGACAATAAAGTATCACATGAACTAAAGATGACTAAAATCTTATGTAGAAGAAGAAACATTCACAAAAAATCCATCCATCCAAAAATGACCTTTGTTTTTGATAGCTGTTGAAAACGGCATGGAACTGACAGAGATGTTTTTGTTAATAAATAAATAAATAAATAACATTATGCTGATACCTTTTGCTTTTCCCAAATACAATGTAGCCTACAGGTGTAAGTGACCTTTCATCAATCCAGTTGCAATGGATGAACTGTGATGAACTGCCCTACTTGTGATTGTTTAGAGATTTTAAAGGTTTCATAACAATGCTACGTCTTCTTTGGCTATTCTACAATCTATTCACCTTTTCAGCACCAGTAGGGCTACTTTCTGTGCAGCCGCATTTAATACACACTCAAGCATGCCAAACAAGCATACACAAAAAGTTTCAAGAGTGGGGGATGGAGTAAAAAATGGAGACAAATTGAAGTGTGATTTATTTTCACGGAACGGATGTACAGGACTGAGCGGCGGTCATATTTTGTACCGCTATGCGGTACATCTAGTTTTTGTGAGCTCTACAGGAATTAGAAACTATCTCAGATGTAAATGGTTGCGTATCCTATTACTCAAATTCAATTAAACCCACCAATAGGTTAGCTAGACCTTAGTTTCACAGTCTAGGTATGTTAGCAACACAGGGCTTGAAAGCATTGCCTGTATCACAAACAAAAAACGAAAACAATCGCGGAATTTATCTGGGAATAGGCTACTGAAGGTAGGGGCGAGCTATCTCGCTGGCGTGTTTAATTTGGTTCCTTGGTTAACATACTGTAGCCTACGTTTTTTTTTTTGCACAAAATTGCATCTGCTAATACCAACCGTTTACCAACAAAACTAGATGCGCGCGCAGCCGTGAGGCAGATGGTGGCCGTCCACAACGTTATAAACTAAACCTAAATAGTCAGCTGCTGTAAGCTACAATCGGATTTTTTTGTATACCCCTGTTGTCTCAATGATAATAACATCTCATTTCTGACTATATTTCAAAGTTTGACGTTCATTTGCATTATTAATATAACATCGTATTTTGTCATTTTTGGCGAAGAAATGCATTCCATTAGGGATATTGAACATATTTAACATTCTCTAACCATCGTGATTTCGAATTGGTGCAGTTTTCAGCACAAAAACTCATTTTATTCTTTTGCTCTTTTACTCTATGCTGTTCTATGGTGCTTTCTGCCTCTTGGTTGCGCACGCATGTTTTCGTGACGTGATCGTGATCTGTGGAATCCCTGACTGCGCCTTCAACGTTAGCCTACTATTATTTGTTGACATGAAACCTGAACGAACGGCAGCTGTTCGTGAAGTTCACTTACATCTATTTTTTTTTTTTTTAATTAGGCAACTTTTTTTGCAGTGGCGCTTGAATTCCAGGAGCGCCGCTGCGCCACTGATGAATACATTGTAGGGGAAACACTGAGGCCACATAGCTGGATGATGTATGCATTTTCATTAACAACCACATTTCCACTCAACAGCAATAAATCATGAAGAAGAAGAAAACGATTGCATCACGTTGAACAGTGAACAGGGCACTGAGTTTACACGGGTCTCTTTCTGGAACTCGCTGTACCCTCAAAATCACGTGTTGAAAGAAAAACACACATTAGACTGGAGGCTCCTGCCACTCCGTTCTTAAGCACTTGTCTTCAGCAACAAGACAGAGACTGAGAGAGACAAGTATGGAGCGAGACAGATGAGAGGGCAGGACCGTTCAAGATAGTCAAACAGAAAGTGTGAGTGGGTGGGGGAGATGGAGAGAGATACAGAGATAAAGTGAGGCACTAAAGAGAGACACTTTCCTCACGACACTCTGCCACCTCCCCCAAAACACACACTATACTCACACACGATGGACGTTGGACACATGCAGCCTAGGCATTTCTTAAAACCAACATGCTTTTTTTTTTTATTTATTTGTAAGGGACAGTGTGCAATTAAAACATCAATGTAAACATTTGATGCATTCCACCAGAGTTAGCCTTGGGCTAATTTACATCTGTAGTCCCACAGTCTGTAGGTCCTTTTTAGGCAGGACACACAGACCTCCCCAGCAGTGCCCAGATCTGGCTGGTAGTCTCTCACCCTGAGATGAGGGCTGAGATGACAGCTTCAGACTGATGTCTGTGAGACACACACCGATCACAGTGCAAGTCTCGACCCATCCACATCCACACTTCTACTCTCAGCAACCAGCCACCCATCTCTCCCACCCCCGCTGCACGCCACTGCCTTGGGCTGCAATCGATGGACGTGGTCTCCCCCATGGGGCTTGTGTGGTCAGTCACGACAGACGAATGCAGACAAGCTATTCCCAGGGGGTCATGGCAGTCTCTTGCTGCTGCCCATAGCCTGGGCTTAGACACGCACGCACGCACGCACGCACACACGCATGCACGCCACACACGTATACTACCATACAATCTGTCTCTCTGTTAACAAACATACACCCTTTTTATTGCTATTTTCAGACACACACACATAACACAGCACACTCACTCAGGCTTGGAGTGGTGTCAGCCAAAGACATCCAGAGCCAAGGAGCCCTATGCTCCCAGGCCCCTCTGCCTCTAATGGCTCTGGCTGGTGCTCTAGGACTGCTGGACCACAGGAGTGCTAATGTCAAGAAAAACAGAGAGAGAGAGAGAGAGTTGGAGGGAGGTGGAGAGAGAGAGAGTTGGAAGGAGGTGGAGAGAGAGGGAGAGTGTTGGAGGGAGGTGGAGAGAGAGAGAAATAGAGAGAGAGAGTTGGAGGGAGGTCGAGAGAGAAGTGGGGGTAGCGATGTTGCGGAAAATAAATGGGTAAGGAGGAGGAGAATTACCCAGTTAGATCAGCTGATGTTCAGCTGATTCAGGGAGAACACAGAGAGAGAGAGAGAGAGAGAGAGAGAGAGAGAGAGAGAGAGAGAGAAGAGAGAGAGAGAGAGAGAGAGAGCCAGCCACTCCACTGCACTCTGCTGCTGCAGCCCTCAACCAGAAACTGCAGCTACGGGCCAAAGCAGTCCAGCAACAATCAGCTCAGTCTGCTCACGTCACAGACCAGTACAGCTCCACAGCACGACACAACGCCTCAAATGCAGCCCCCAACACAACACAACTCAAATGTAACACACTTCTCATACAACAACGTGGCACAACCACAACCCACTCAACACAACTCACAAAGCAACCCAGGGCAACAGAGAGGAGCTCCAACTAAAACAACATGGTGCATGTGTTCAATCCAAGTACACAACCCAGCCCCACAGAATAATGAGTCAGCCCAAGTCCAGTTCAGGACACCCAAAAAATCAACCCCGACCACCGTAGATGAACACACCCTGAACAAACACAATACTGTTCACTTTGACAGTTGGAGACATACCTCATACAAGAACAAGACCGAACTATCCAAAACTTGTCATAAAAGCACCCAACTTGCAAACACACTCACACACACACATTATTTGTAATACATTATGCAATACTACTTTGTTGATGAAGTACAGTAATATTTCCATTATTTGGAAACATTATATTACATGTAACAGGTGTTACATACCGGTACACATGAATGGGAACTAAGGAATTAAGGAACTATGTACACCTACATGCCTTAATAAAAAATAATGATTAGATGAGCTGATACATATTTTAAACCACTTCCTATTACATTTTCCTGTTTAACTCAGGAGTTACAAGTGGGTGGTTAATTATATTTTGTGAGCTCATCTAAACTGAGGACTTTCTATACCTTCCAATGCATTTGCAAATGAGTTGTAAAGGTTACATTTGCATTTATTAATTTAGCAGACACTTTTATCCAAAGCGACGTGCACATGTTTGCACATTAAATTAAAGGCCAAGGAAATTGAACCCCCAACTTTTCAGGCTAATGCATGTTAGCCCAGCTCCGTATCCACTACATAATGTATTAAATATATTACAAAAAATGTATTAAAAACAATTTCTCAACATATTTTAGATATAGGTTCATTCACTATGAACAAACCATTCATAAATATGTGTACAAATGCTTTACTGATGAGAATTACTGTAGGAACAAAACAAATGAGGAACAAAACATTTAGTAATAGTTTACAAATGCTTAATAAATGCTTTACAGTGTGTAGTTATTACAGTGCATGAAAATGCACTGTTCTGTTATCCGAAGTCTTCTTCTTCTTCTTCTTCTTATTCTTCCCACCAAATTTCTGCGTCTAATTCAGCTTCAACCGTTTAACGTAGAAACTTTGTTCAAACTTTGTAACGTAGGTCTTGAAAAGGAGACTTGAGGAATGTATTTTTCACTTTTGTAAACTTTATACTTTTTGAGATATTAATAAAAAACAAGCTTATTTTTCCCTATAGACTTTGTATGGGGACTATGACATCATAATGGGCTAATTAACTTGATTTGCACCTGTATCAACTTCCAGCTGCTCAACTAGGTCCCATCAAAAAGCTAGTTAAACTGATTGCACCTGTATCAACTGCTTTCTGCTCAATTAGGCCAACTCTCTCTGTGTATCTCCATTCTACAAGGATATAAGGCACATTCCATCCAACTTTCTATCCATTCATCCTCTTCAAACCATTCACTCATCTACCCATTAAACTATCCCATCAACATCCATTAAACAATCTGCCTATCAACATCCATTCAACTTTCTGTCTATCAACATCCATTACACTATCTACATTTAACTTTTAAACTATATACTCTGTCTCAGGCTTTAGACATACAATCTGGCTCTACAGATCCTGTTCAACTATTTCCTCTGCCCACAACTGTTTCAAAATAAATGTCCTCACTACAATAATTCACTATTAAATAATTTAACTATTTAAACTACTCAACTATTTAACTGTTCAGCCATTTCAACTGTCAGTTGTTATCATATTTAACTTCTGCCAACTGTTATCAAATAAAAGTTTGTTTTGCATTTTATGTTAATATACAGTATGTTTATATTTTCATGCACTGGTAATTTCCTCGAAATTACATTTTCTAGTTATAAATTGTTATAAAAAAATCTGCCATCGTTTTTGTTCCAAAAAGCAGCCGGACGTGTCTTTTTGTGATATGCAAAGTATCCGCTTGTGATTGGTCAGCTGTCAAAAAACAGTGACATAGTTTTTTTCGCGAGAAATAGAACATTTATCAATTTTAAAAACAGCTCTGAGCTGCAGAAAAAGACGCCTGCGATCGCATTTAAAAGAAGCCGAGGACTTTTTTTAAACGTCTACTCAAAACAAAAATGTATGCCTAGACTGCACGTACCCTTAAAATGCAACCGTGAGAAAGACTCTCAAGTCTCTAGTCCAAATGCAAGCCAAACTCGCCCCAGGTCATACTTGTGAGGTCAGCTCAGAGGGGGAACAACTAGCCTTATGCTGCTTTCGAGATGTCTCGTAAATCATCGTACACTCACCCGTACAACATGTACCAATGAGTGGCTTTAGGAACGCCTTTCTCTCGAGCCACGAGGGGCATTAGCAGGAGGCTAGTCATTGTTATTGTTTTATGCTACATGTAGCCTCTAGCTAAACAGCTGGAAAACAAATTGTTACATTGTATTGCAGGCACAGCAAGACCGTGCAATGCATGAATTGGTGACCGGATTGAAGCAGCAATGTAATCTAGTGTGTAAGAGCATTACATCAACTTTAACATAACCAACACAGTACATATGCAAAAAAATACATGTCATCTCATCTCAACTATGGGCGCAGCCATGTTTGTTGTAAGGTCGTACGTCCACCTTGGGGTACCCTCAAGTACTCTGAGGTAAAGTGGGCGTGCCTGCCCAAAATGCCGCAAGAAAGCTGGGTAATTTACACTTTCCAACTCGGGCGGTGGATTTACGAGACATTTACGAGACATCTCGAAAGCAGCATTTCTCTTACTTACTCTTAATAATAAACAGCCAATGAGGTGAGGTTGCAAGCTGATGAGTTTTGTACAAGCATGTGCTCCGTTCGTAAAACTGCCAAGGTCTGATTCTAGAGACAGATGTAACAATAGAGGCTTTTCGCATCGCTTTACACCTTAACAACCACAGGGAACAAAATTGACAAGATATTAAAAACATCAACAGTTACATCAATCATGTACTGAAGAAATGCTACCCCATTTGACCTGGCTTTAATGCATTGACAGAGACTGGCCCTTGGTGTCCTAAATGAGGCTATGGCAGGCTAAATGACATTAATCTCCACATCGATGACAGAGAACCGATAAGCAGTTCATCAGATATTTAGACTCACACAAGGATGGCAGGCTTATTGGGGCTCCATGCATTTTGCTTTTTTGAGACGGGAATAGAGAATGGAAGTTAGAACAGTTAGACAACTTAATAGTACTATGTTATTTGCCCAAACCACTAATTGGCTCCACTTAACATATTAAGCACCCTTAGGTACTTTCCTTAATACAATGGAGTTCTTTAATATGTACATAGAACAAAATTTACTGAAGAATTTGGGTTAGGAAATTGTTAGACAGGACACAGAAATGTAGTTTATTTCTTCAGTCGTATACTACATCTTGCTCTCAACTAACTGACCTCTGATGCATCTGATCGTGCTTGATTCATAGGGCAGAGCCCAGCTGATCCATAATCCGTGACTTTTGATTAAACTATGCACAACTAGTCAACAACACAAACACAAACCACTATAAGAGGCGCACAGTAGCTTCCAACACATCCCATTATCACCACAATCGTCACACCACAGTGCCACAGAGATTACCTACCAGCCTACCAGCATTCACCAGCACACCAGCCAAACACACTCACTCAAACATCCACGTCACCAGGCACAGGGCAGACGAGGCTCAAAGGCTGCTCATCATGGCCTCAGACCTGACCGCCACACCCACGCTCTCTCTCTCTCTCTCTCTCTCTCTCTCTCTCTCTCTCTCTCTCTCTATCTCTGTCTCCCTCACCAGTCTCCAGCCCAAACTGGCATTCATTATTTAGTACCAGCTGACCGGGGGCTCACCAAGCAGAGATGAAAGTTGTCAGCTCAGCAGCGGCTTTCCCCTCCTGTGAACTTGATTCTTTCAACCCCTGCGCTGTTTTTTGTTTTGTTTTTGTTTTTTAAAGAAGTGCACACTCTTGCATCTCCAGGGGATGGCCCCGAGTTGGAGAATCAACACTACGTGGGTTTGAAGAGCAGGTCTTGCAGCTTCTCTTCATTTCATTCCATTCAAATGTATTTAAATTAAGATTACAATTCAAATATTATTAAATCGCCCTGACTCTATACAAATATACAAAAATACAAATCTGTAAAAAATAATGTAAACAGTTACAGATAATACAGATAGCTACCAAACAAAACATTCACAAGGGAGTGGATTTGAGCGGTATGAGGACAACCTTCCAGTAACATGCTACGAATCAGACTCGATGGATAGATGGATCAGTCGCTACACAAGACAAGTAGGAAAAGATAGAGTCAATCGACTTAAAAAGAGGAGAGGAGCCATGTTCAAACTGATTCTGAGTGGGCATAAGATGTAAGATCCTGTCATGTCAAACTTGTTACCATTCTCTTCGTATCAAACAGGCCAAACACAAAACAACTGACCGCGCTCCTCTGACCTCAAGAAACCACATCCAGACAGAAACAAATGATTCATTCTTGCTGTCCATTTACTTGGAAATGTTTATCACTAATTTAGATTATTACCAGAAATAGTGCATGTCATCAAATCCAAGTTGTCAAGCTTTACAAAAACAAAAAAAAAATCACTTACACCCTGGCCATCATTATATAAACCACTTATGAAATAGTCTAACTTTGAGGCCTAAATAAAGCTGGCAAGCACTGTGCCCAACTGTAATCTGATGCCTACAGTATGTGCAAGATTCACCCCATGTTACACATACCACCACACAACACAAACCTCACTAATACCTTTCCAACAAAGCAAATTCACAAAAGGAATGCTTTCGTACTACAGTAACTGACACCAGCTTGCACCACTGCTACTCAAACAAATCTGACATAACAGGTCCACATGGCAGCAGATTGATATGTCAAAAAACAGACAAGATATTCAAATTAAATTCAAAGTCAATTCAAAGGTAAATTGTATAATCCCAAAGAGGGCACTTCCAGTGGTTGTGGTGGTCAAGGCGCAGAGGTACACACATTAAAACAACCAAATAGATACACATTTACATTTCATTTGACATTTAGCAGACACTTGTCCAAAGGCACTTATGTCAGCTTTATTACAATGGATTACATTGTCCCCAGACAACTTGGGGTTAAGTGCCTACAAGGGCACAACGGTGGAAGCCGGTAATCGAACCCACACCTTTCAGGCTTCTGCAGGCTAGCCCAGCTCCTTAACCACTACACTACCATCGCCCAAAAGTATAGATACACAAAAGTGCAGTCCCTCTTCCCTCCCCAGACTAGCAACTCACTAACTGAAGGCAACAGACCAGTAGACCAGGCAATGGACCTTATGCACGGAAGGCTCCCTAGCTAGCTCATTTATTTCCGGTGGAGCCAAGTGTGTTGTAGCCACTACTATTGTTATAATGTAATTAGTGTCTACATGAACCCGGTTGGGTGTTGCACCTAGCGATTCAGCACGTTGCGACGACAAGATATTCAGTGTCGGAGTGAACATGTAAGGACTAAGGAGCAGAATATAACAGAAGATGCAGTTACAACACAGCTGACGCTCCACCGGAAATAAATAAGCTGGCTAAAGAGCCCTCCATGCATAAAGTCCATACACCAGTGAAGGGAGGGGAAAGTGGAAAGAAATGTGCAGGGATATTAGGAGAGGATGCACAGGGGTCAGCACACTGACATGAGAAACAGCTGTGTTAAAATGCAGATTTGATTGTGTGGCTGTTATCTGTGAATGCTTTTAATTAGTCCCTCTGTTTAAAAAAAAAACAAGTTGCTTTCAAGCAACTGACAATATGTATGTGCTTGTTCACATATATTTAAATAGGGATTCAAATGGCTGTGATCAGCATAATTCTTATTTGCGGTAAAATATGTCTTCAACAATCACAAAAATGAACAACACTTCTCAGATTGTTTTTTAAGGTGAAAAATGTCTTCTCAATCCTTTCAGAAATAGATAGAAATAGATAAATAGACTATGTCATTCTAAAAGCCCAATAAAAAGTAATGTGGTTATTGTTAGCCATGTTTGAACTTTGAACAGATTTGTTTGGGCTATCAAAATGTTAACAGGCTACATGAAAAATCCTTTTGAACCTGCCAAAGCCAAAAATCCCAAGAATCCCTATTTTTCTTTGTAAATGTAGACTTGCTGGGGATGGGGACACCTGGGGATGTCCGCCACCTTGTTGTCCCTGTCAAGGTTGCCGTGGTCGTGGACACCTCAACAGGCACAGGCAAGATACAATAAACAATCTAAAAATATACATTAACAATTGAAGAGAGAGAAGGAATAGTGCAATATCAGTCTAGTCTGAGATTTACAGTAAATATATAGTGCAAAGCAGCTCAATGCAATGATAATGTATTAATAACAATATTGTAATTGTAAGACTACAGTATACATGAGGTAGATGAGCAGAACAGTGTTGATTGACTTTGTTCAGTGTAAGGGTGGGGGCTATTTCTGAGCGTTCAACAGTGACTGCTTGGGGAAAGAAGCTGTATTTGTGTCAGCTTAAATACAGATTTTTGGCGAACAGTGCCCTGTATCGCCTACCAGAGGGAAGGAGGTTGAACAGTTTGTGACCAGGATGTAATACTACAATAGCTATTTAGGGGACTAGAGAGTGCAAGGGCATGTGTCCTGAGTGTCTCAATGCCAATCAATCAAAACCTACTCCACAAAAGCAGAAAAATGTGGCCAATATCACCAGTACCATCATCAACAACAACCCCCCAACCCCATATTTAAAGGAATGCAAAACAGCTGCTCTGCCCTGCCATCCTGTCTCCTCTACACAAACGACTCTTCTCGCTCCCTTGTGTGGGAAACAAAAGGCACTCTTTCCTCACACAAGTCTGCCCTTTACCTCTCCAATACCTTGTCTGACCAGACCTGAGTTCAGTGAAGAGGTGAGAGTACCCAGGACATGCGTTTTTGAACACCAAGACAAGACATACTATTTTGGTCTTATTTTACACAGCCGTTTTGTCCAGCAGAACACAGCTCAGAGATGAGGTCTGCAATCTAGCTTTGAGCAACTGGGTAAAATAAGCAACAGTTTGAGTAATAGGCTAAGGTCTGATTTGGATTAAGACATGACTTAAATTTCTCTATGTGTTAAATTTGGCTGTATGACTACGCGTAACACAAAGGGTAGGGTATAAAGTAGTGAGAGAAGAAGAAACACTGCATCTTTCAGTTGAAGCCTACAGTTAATCGTGTAGGCTTCATCTAAACACAATAAGTAACTACACAGTGTTGTGACAGAAACAGACGTTCTGTTTATACTGTTTATTCACTGTACTGAATAAAGGACAACACGTTTCACTTCCAGTGTAGCACAAATGGGCTTGCGAAAGTTCCTGAGACGACAGCAGACAACTATTTTCCATAGGCTATTACACCAGTGTAGTTATAATGTTACTGACATGAGAGAAGCCATTCTGCGTTGCAATCACTTAATTAAGACACATACATTGAAAATGTCGAGCCAAACGTTTAACCAACAAAGCTGAGATACTATTGAAAGCCTTTGTCGTAGGGTAGACCACCAGGACATGTTTTTTTAACCACTTTTTCATGAACACAACCTTCTTCGTCTCTGGTGGGAGCGCATAAGACCCCAACAATCAAAAAGAACTCCAAACATTGTTTGTAACAAATGCCTCGTGAGGCACCTCAGCCTACTCGTACTTTCCCGATAATATTGTAAATTAGACTACGTGTTTCATGGACTTAAAGAAGTTATTGCGTCGTCTTATCCTCATATCAAAGTACGCTTTGATGGGCTTGACAATTAAGTTTTCAAGTTGCCAGAAAAGACCACAAAATATTCTTTCTAAACGACATTTCAAACTATTTAATTAGGTAAAAGGGTTAGGTTCATGGTGCTGTGTGGCTTGACTTTATAGCTTAACTTAAAGGACTATAGATGTAGATAATGTAGCCTGTTAGAAAGACCACATTTGTGTGACGGAACACATCTAATAAGCTCACCGGATAGTGGAAAAATATTGGTCTTCTTGAAAACAAGATAAATACGCTTACAAGGAAAGTACAGCCTACTTACTCCGATCCTAAGACGATGTTCGACAAGACAGCGAATCCGTTGCATGGCATGGTCTCTAGTAAAATTGTGTCGAGTGGTGCGGTACCTTAATTCTCGCCGTGAGTGTGCTCGTGCGCGCGCGTGAGCGACTGGGACGGTGAGTAATCATCTATTCTAAAAGTTTCGAGTTTCTTCCTCTTCGAATTGTTGTTCTGGGGGCTCACGACGGTGGGTAGTGTTAACACCCCGTTTCAGATGTTCTGAGCAACAAAAAATAGCGGATGTTATGGGCGTGGTTGGTGGTTTGGCAGAGAGAGCGACGTATTTTAAGGCAACCTTCGTCAATGTGGAGTGGAGATTCATAATTCAGTTCTTAGGTGGTACTTCGCTAATGTTACACAGCTGAACCACAAGATGTGTTAGCCTGTGATCTCAGTGGGAACATCAATAGAGTTGTATCTAATTTTTCTATTGAACGTGCGTATGACGCTCAAAAATATGATTTCCTGTGGAATTTGTAGTGCATATAGAAGGGTGTTGAACATTTTGAACGTTTCCGTTTCCCCTTCAATCCTCTCGAAGCCTCACATCGTTATTATTGACTTTACCAGTGTTTAAAAATATATAATCAATGTATGTATGAGTGAAGGGTCCCACCATGCATGTAGGCTACCAGTCTGCATGCACGGCAAGTTCTTGCCTGACTCTGCTCTGTAGGCTTACTGTACGTGTCTTAAACATTAGTAGGCTAACTTACAAACCCACTACTCATAGTTGATAATAGACTATTTATCAGCCCTTTTGAGAATGACTGTAGGGCAAGGTTTCTGTGTGCTGGAGATGTTAAATTGGAGCCTTCACAGAGCCCAGTGATTTTAGACACTGTTTGGAAATAAAAATCAAAAAGCTTGCTGTAGGCACTTGAACTTTCCTTCCTTAAACTGGCTGCAGTTTCAGAGAGTGCATGTCACACAAAGAAAAACCATGCACATTTCCTCTCTGCTATATCAGCACCTTGCAGTGCTTACTCAGTGCAGTGCTAACTTCACTTTGAAACAAAGCTAAAGAATGAGGTCATATTTCTCATGTCTTGTCAGAAAGAGTAATTCCATAATTCCTTCTTGGCTCATAACCATATGGGGCCCATCAGGGTTCTTAGACACAGCTCAATCTAGACCAGGCAAACCCGGGTGTTTTTGTTTTCTGGAAACACTCACTTGTACATCAAATCAAACGAGTGGGGAGAAATAGCTAAATCTAATGGACCTTATCTCCCAGGCTGGCTTTCTTCCTGTGTCTGGTTTGTGTAGAGCCAGGGAGATAGCAATCCTCTTGTGTCTCAAAGCAACGGGCCCGTTCAGCAAGCTCTTGAGCTCGTTCTGAATGTGGGGTTTTACTCAAACTGAATTATCCTGACGTTAATTGGGGCGATAAAGGAGCTACACTGTCTATGTGATTGAACAGAATAGTCACATCTCTTTCCCACTCAAATCAGATCATCTCTGAACTCTTGTAATGAAAAAGATGGATTAGAATGGAAGGAGGGAAAAAATAGTTGGACATATCATAGGATAACATTTTACAAACTTTAAAGGGTAATCTTTAAGCATTGGACATGACAAAGGGGAGAAAATTACTGAAAAAACCCATGAAGCAGCTGTGGTCCATTTTCAGGCCCAGTAACCTATCTGTCTGAGAATAACTGCCAATCATCCTCTCAGGCCACCTGCTGTGAAGTCTAGTGCCACAGTGTTGGTACTGTATTTGCCATGTACTTACTTCCCTTTCACCTAGGTTGCCTTAGATTATTGAAGTGGTTTTGTGATAAGCCACAGCGAGAAAGAGGGAGAGTTAGAGTGAGAGTGTGGTTTAAACATTTTAAGCCCTCAAATCATATTACTTACAATCCGGCCATCACATGAGCAGACTTTGCTCTGAAACATACCAAAATAATAAGTCGCCCCACACCGGGGGCAATGTCAAGATCATGTTTTGTTTGCATAATTGAATCTGAAATCCCCTGTTGCCTCATGCATTATGTTGCATTACAGTATGAGGAAAAAGACCTCACGTCTTGCTTAATACCCTGGAGTATTTCAGACAGCAAAAGTAAACATTCTTGAGGAGAGCACTAACCTACTCTGAGAGGCGCCTGTTACATGTTAGCTGGTTTTACTGTAAAAAAAACTCCTGAAATACAGTCATGAATTTATGCCCTTTATGCCCTATACTCTTTAGTTGCCATTATCAATTATGTTCTCTGTGGTCAACTGAAATAAGAGTAAATGACACACTTCAGCTGACAATTAAGATGTTTCCATTCCCACAACACAAGCTGTAATGCATGTGGCAGACCCATCTGCCTCCGATTCAATCACCCTCCCTTGCCTCCTCGCTCCCTTCACAGGCAAAAAATAGCGCTTGACTCAGGGGAAACCTCAATATGCTTGTTTCCAGGACTATTTGCGGTCCATATCCCGTTTCACTGGCGCTGAGCAGTATACCTACCTCGTCGCACAAGGGGTTAGAGAACGACTTTGAGAAGTCGCCCAGTTGCAGAACAGACAGCCCGGCTTGTCTGCCCTTTTGATGCCCTTACTTTCTCACTGAACGAGGGCAACGCTCGCAAAAAAACCCTCGTCGTTTCTCCACACAATCGTGAGAGAGATTGATGGCACGCAGACGGGAGAGGCTAGAATGGATCCAACGAAGAGGCTGGCAAGGAGCTCGCAGCAGTCCAGTGGCCACTGAGTCAGCTTTGGCTCCGGCTACAGACGAACTCTGCCCCATTCCCGGGACTGGGAGCAGGGAGTGGGGAAGTGGAACAAGATGGTTCACATTATGACGTGAGGGCAGGCACATGTATGTGTGTGTGTGTGCGTTTGAATGCGAACGTGTGTGTAAGGACTTCTCCGCCCCCCAACCCCTTCATCTGTGTTTTTCTTTGGAGGGTTTAATGTTTAGGAGGTTTTGTTTAGATTTAGGTTTCATTCTTAGCAAACATTTCACCCAGTTCTCTTGAAGCCATGGGACAAGGCATTGATTAATTTTACAACCAATCAAATGATGTCTCTGGAACTATCATAAAATCTTTCATTATTACACCTCTGCAATCTGTCGTGATGTGTTGTGTTGTTCTCATTTAGTTGTTAGTAAAGACTCATGATGATGATCACATTCATGTCCAGTGGCATTTATTTGCATTTGAGAACTTTGAATCTGTCATCTATTGCCTTTCTGTCAATGATCCACACAACCACTGCTTTCAACCAGCCATAGAGACACATGGCCAATTAGGAGGGGGTGAGATAGAGCAATGACCTGACGGTTTCAGACCACATATTTGCTTGCCACTGGAGTGTTGGTAAGAGATACAGCTGGCACAAAAGCGGTCTCAAAGAGGAGCAGCACAGAAAGCAGCAGCTGCGTCTGATGATAAAAAGACAGCCAGACACAAAGATAACAGCCGAGGCAGCACAAGAAAACCGGCCCTGCCTGTGCATGTACTGACGCTAAATGACACGCATATAACATCTGGCTTATTTTGTGTCTCCGTGTAGTGTTTTTTCTTTAAAAACATAGCCTACACATTCCCATAATCATTCGTTTGACTTGTCTGTACAAAATGTGTTTTTATTCAGTGAGTAGGGCATAGTATAAGGTGGACTAGAAGACAATAAATTATGTTATGCGAACATCAATCATGTATTATATACGGGAACTGTTTGTGCAGTTAGTTACAGATGAACTATTATTATGAAAATAAATATGCGTTGGATTTCATCCCTCATTTATAAACAAGTCTGATGAGGGTGTCATCTTTGTAGGTGGGCGCACTGGAAGGTACACTGGAGCTTTTATTTCTGGCTTGGGCTGAGAACCAGGGCTAGCATGTTCAGACCGGTGCGTCTCTGCAGATATGATAGAAGCTCTCATCAGTAACATTTTGACATGCCCTCTGGAAATGCAAGTGCCCACCTTTAACAACTCCCAACACGATTGAGGTGAGTTTAGGCAATTGGAGTGTACAGATATTTTTTTGTGACCATTTCTTTTGTCATGCAGTTCATGTCATAAATCTGACTGTGGTAATGTCACCTTTTTCCACACCACATTTCATTCCGTCTCTCGCTCCCCTGTGGTATCTGAAAACTGACTGAATAGAGTTGTTACTCCTGTAAACTCTCAGTCTCATCTCTGCTTATGGTAGTCAGATCACCATGTGATCACAAGATGCTGCTGTAAAATGGTATGACCTGTTTTGATTGGCATGTTTTCTGAATTGACGAAGAATACATTTACATATTAACCAATCAATTATTATCTTAAAATCTCCAAGGACCATGAAAAATCTTACATTACATTTAATTCATTATTTCACTAGTGGATTGTTGAGTGGAGAAATAAAGCCTTGATGAACTTGTAGATGTTGCAAACAAAGAGCACATTTACCACAGAACTGCTTCATCGTGCAGTTGGTCCTTTCTTTATTTAGTCAGTTGTCCACTGAAAAACATTTTGATCTCTGGGGAATGATTAAGAGCTTTCATAGACCTTAGTTGCCCTAGAAACAGGTTCCAGCTCCCCCCTTTAATGAGAAGGGAGCCCAATAGAGATTGGCAGAAAAGAAGAAATCCCCCCCCCTCCTAAAAAAAAGAAGAAGCACAAAAAGTTCAGCACTAAAGCAACCATTACTGTTGTCAGGACTTCTTAGGGAGAACGGAAAAAGAAGCACAGACCACAAATGCCATCCTTTATGGTTGGGCAAACTCCACTACTTGAGCTGAGTATTACCAAGACAACGTCATGACTACAGAGGGAGAACCTGAGATGCCAAATGGGTGGGAGACTTGTGAAAAGTGCCGTTATTGAGGGCTTCTCAACGCTGACAGGGAGCGCCTTTTATCCCCCACCTCAGCTGCCATCTAATTTTCAGCAGGATATCTCTCTCTATTTCTCTCTCTCTCTCTCTCTCTCTATTTCTCTCTCTCTCTATTTCTCTCTCTCTCTCTCTCATTATTGCCCTACCCTCCTTCCCAGTGTGGTGCCAGAGCTAAAATGCTTGAGATCCCTTTTCAGCACAAACAGCATTTGGGTTATCTGATCAGTTGCTCACCCCAGCCAGTGACAAGGGGACGTACCCTCTGGTGTGCACCCTCACAATCTTTTCACAGGAATGTTCTGATAACCCAGGGGCCGATTGGAGCATGTCTGCAGCAAAAGAAATAGAAGATCCTAGCAGACCTACGGAACACCACAAGGAAGATACATTCCCTGAACAACCCTAAAGTCATGCACTGAATTTTTGTGTGCATATGTTCCCTTCAAGATTTTATACGGGAGGGGAAAAAAAGTGTTTTCAGGACCGCTAGTCATATTTTCCCTCCGTATAGTGCTTCCCTCTATATAAGTGTTATGGTTTTGCAAGCGCAGGTGTGCTATAACGTGTATAGACCGCATAGACAGGTACATGATGGAAAGCACACACCAGTGTGTGTCATAGGTTCCATATGTGTGAACTGACCCGGCTGAGGTTAAGCTGCTGAAGAACTGCCAGGCGTATAGCCAGAGGTGGAGCATATGCCCTGCAGGCTCTTTCGGGTAATCCCATCCTGCATGAGACCGTCTGCCTGTCACTCGGGAGTTTCTTCTTGCCGTATGCACAAAATAAATAATGGGGGACAGAAAGGCCGAGGTTGGCTCTTAGTTACTTATTCATCTGTGCTCTCAGGGCTGGTCTAGATGAGTTTAATATTACTTTACTATTTCATTTATGTAGAACAATAAGAACTGAAATGATCTTAACAGAGCCCAGAACTCAAACCCCCTAGACTGCACACTATGGTGATGGAAACAAGGGAAAACTGTGGTGGCGGACAGAATGAAATGAGATCAGCATAGTTATAATGATGGAGACAATTCCTATACAGACAGCAGGTTTCATTGGGAGACCAAGTCTCATGTTTCCTAAAAAATAAATACAGAAAAAGAACACATTTGTAATGCACACATTATATAGATTTATGAAACTATAGGTCTGATTAACATAAAGTTCCCAAACATATTGTCATGACATGCATAAATATGTTTTAGTGCCACTTTGTGGATTCTTTTATAGAAAATAGAAAAGCAGTCACGAATTAGTTGGTTCTTACTGTAAATTACTGAACTGAATTAGGGAAGTACTTCTGCATCTGACATTCATTAAATCCCATACAGAAAAAATATATATTGAAATAGAATGTGAAAAAAAATATTCTTGGGCCAATTTTGAATATTTACATATATTTCATATATCTATATATATATATATATATATATATATATATATATATATATATATATATATATATTGTGTATGGGATATGTGAGCTGTCTGTCCAGTTTGGCAAAATGACAGAATAAACATTTGGAGTCCCCTGTAGCTCGGTGTTTGTAAAGTCTGTGAATGTTACATAAACACCAATTCAAGTAATGGCAGTGGTGTGTGGTGAGGTCAGGACCAGGTAGGCAGTGTGCATTCACGTATCCAAATTTATTTGCATTTCCCTAGAAATAGGAGGATGGGGTATCAAATGTTTCATCGATCTAATGATAGTTACCCCACCCTACACCTGATTGGATCATAAACGGCCACAGCAACGAAGAGGAATGACTGATAATGACTGACTCTTCTTTATTATTGTGTTACATGTTCCAAATGTAAAGCACTTTGAGCTGCATTTTGTGTATGAAAGGTGCTATACAAATACAGCTTATTATTATTATGACCGCCGCGCAGCGAAGCAGCGGTCATATAGGTTTAGTCAGATTTTTTTTTCTTTTTCACATGTCTAAATTTCCGTCAAGGATTCCCGGGACACTGAAAGACCGGGGTACACGAAACTTGGTGGGCATGTAACCCCACATGGATAGCATGGAACCATCGTTTTTCGTTTTGATCTGTAGCCCCACCGCTGGACTGGACCCCCCGAAAGGAGGGTAGGGCAGACACAGTTTTCTGTGAATATCTCGAGAACCGCAGGGTTTAGGAGGACCTTTTTTTCCATATGTTTGCCTCTAGGGGTCATGTTAACCCATTCCATATGCACACATGTGCATAAACAGATACACACGCACACACATACATTCACAGTAATCATATGTATGAAACATACTCACACAGTAGACATATGTACGCATGCATGCACATGCACAAACACAGGCACATACACAGGCAATATGAACAGGCAAGATGGGGGTTGGGTTGTATAAAATTAATTTTACATGTGAAATCTATGAACTAATCATGTTTTGGTACTTGTTGTTTAGCAGATACCAGTGAGAATTCAGTGTGGATAATGCAATTTAGTGAGACAGTTAGAATCATATAGGCCTTTCAGCGTGATTTATTTTTGTGGAAAACATGTGCTGGACTGGGCGGCGGTCATATTTTGTACCGCTCTGCGGTACATCTAGTTATTACATATGTATGAGGGCAGTTGGCTTGTTGTTTACCAGCAATTACACCAGAAAGTGTAAGCCTATCATATTTTTAGAACTGCCCAATGTCTTTGATATTCACATCTTTTGCCCTGTGGTTGTATGTAGCAGGGGAGTTGCATCATTATGGATGTGACAGTTGGAGTCATATTGGTAAACAAAATGCTTTAGAGAGCATGGACAAGGTTATATAAGTATATATACTCTTTTGATCCCGTGAGGGAAATTTGGTCTCTGCATTTATCCCAATCCGTGAATTAGTGAAACACACTCAGCACACAGTGAACATACAGTGAGGTGAAGCACACACTAATCCCGACGCAGTGAGCTGCCTGCTACAGCGGCACTCGGGGAGCAGTGAGGGGTTAGGTGCCTTGCTCAAGGGCACTTCAGCTGTTACTGGTCGGGGTACAAACTGGCAACCCTCCGGATTACAAGTCCGAAGCCCTAACCAGTAGGCCACGGCTGCCCCACAGATACGGTTAGTATCTGTGAATTAATTTGCAACCTCTGTCCTCTAATGATAATTTTCCTAGTTCCAAAGTTACTATGGTCAATCAGGAAACAGGCTTTATTCTTTCAATGATGCACATCAAGGGAGAGAAAAGTTTCACCCCAAAGATTTACCCATATCTCTATCTAGACAAAGAAGTATCCCAGCTCACAGTTTTTTACAACTGTACTTTTTTTTGTCATAATATGACATTTTGGATACACCATGTACACTGTTGCTCAAAACCTAAAGCTCTTCTGTCTTTCATTGGCTTCTATGTACAGTATATCTCCATACGTGAAAGTCATCTACAGAGAGAAGTTGAAATGCACCGTAAAAATGCAAGCAATATTGAAACCAAAAAATATTTTTCCCATATAATTTGCTGTTGTGAATATGGTATTTCACAGCCAACAAGAAAAAGGATACATACAATGACCACCACATGTACGTGGAGTTTTTTTAAAAAAAAGCTGATTTGGCCAGAATCGGTGTGGGGTTATGGTGTTTGAAAGACATGTTTAGAAAATAGTGTGACAAGCAAAAATGTTGTGTGTAAGCAGTTGAAAACTGTAAGTATGTTTCAAACAAAAAAGAGGGGTGGGGATGACTTCTAGCTCTGTATGAATATGGAACAGATGAACAGGGGTAGTCCCAGGAGCAGGCCTTCCTAGAGGGTCGTTAATTACAACGACCCCTCCTTACCTGGACAAATGTCATGCTAACAAAGTGCCAAGTACTGGAGCAGTTACTACACTACTCAATGACAATGGTAGGTGTGAAAGCCATTCATTCCTGCACACCCAGGATAGATAGAGAGGCACTTGGAACTAGCAGATGTGTCTAGAAAGTCATGCTAAATCTAAATCTACAGAATGTATAGACCAGAGATACAAGTCAAGTCAAGTCAGTTTTATTTGTATAGCGCATTTAACATGCACAGAGTGCAACCCAAAGCTCTCCACATTTAAGACATTGTCATTGACACATAGACTAACAAAGACAATAGCGGACGGAGCGGCGTAGTCGCCAGCGTACCCGTGACACCAAGACATAGAAATAGCCTACATTTATGAAATAACAAACGCAAAAGATGCCGGACGGAGCGGCGTAGTCGCCAGCGTACCCGTGACACCAAGACATTCAAGACAGACAACAAACAAATTAATAAATAAAATAAATAAAAAATAAAAATAAAATTAATCCAATTTCCAACCGGCTGAAAATGTCCAAGGGCAATGATGACTCGCGTGAAACTGTGCACAGCTGTGTCTCCACAACCGATGCAACGCCAACAAAGTTCTTTACACTCACTGGTACAAATGGGTACAAAATCATGAATGAACATAAGAAATACACAGTATGTACATTTACAGGAAGGATTCTGATTCACAACTCTTTTACCTCTGAATACTAACAAATCATCAAATTTCATGATTGAGGAGTCCAATTAAGACATACCACATAACCCATGTGAGAGACCTGGTGTCTCAGTCCGACATGATTATTTAGACAGATCCATATTTTGGAATTTGGTGCCCTGGCCTAAAGTGCCCATTGATAATGAAAATATGGACAGGGCAGATGAGAGAACATAAAAATGTCAGCTAGATATTAGTCGAACTGATCTGCCTCTTGCAGAAGTACAGAAAAAGTATTTGGTGGCACTCTAGACTCCCGTCATGGCATAGTACGTCATGGCCCTGTCAAACCTTCCCTAGAGGGCACATAAGGAAGACCTTAGGGCACTACATCTCATTTTACTGGGTTTTGTTCCCTGGAATGAGTATCTATGAATGATTATCTACGAATAAATCATTACATTTCTCGTTGCTGTGCCTTTATTTTATGAAATATTGCCAGATGTAGAAACCATTTTAGAAAAGCAATAAGCCACTCAAGTCCATAGGTTACGCTGGTTTTAGAACAAAGGGGGTTTTAGGCATTCCACTTGCCTACCACCTTGTGTCTAACAACGCCCCTTAGCTGTTCTAAAATCAGTGTAACCTACGGCCTCTCATTTTACATGAAAAACATGTAAAATATCAGTTATAGATACAGATATCGCAAGCACAGAGATAGTTGCTAGGGATGGTGGTTGCTATGCTTGTTGCTAGGGTAATGATGTTGGTCGCTATGGCAGTTGCTAGGTTGACATTAAAGTTGTGGTTGGTAGGGTGTTGCTAGGGGAATTAAGATAGTTGCTAGGGTAATCATTACTATGAGTTACTATCAGTTACTATGCTGGCTGCTAGGGTAATCATGTTGGTTGCTAAGGTGGTTGACATTATGGTAGTGGTTGCTAGTGTGTTGCTAGGGTAGATATGGTGGTTGCTATGCTAAATAATGCTGGTTGTTAAGGTAATGATGTTGGGTAATATGGTGGATGGTAGGATGACACTTTGGTAGTCATTGCTAGATTGTTTTTAGGGTACATGAGATGGTTACTAGGATGTTGCTAGAGGTACGTGAGGTATGGTGGTTGTTATGCTAAATAAAGGTTTTGCTATGCTGGTTGCTATGGTGGATGTTAGGTTAGTGGTTGAGTAATTGAGATGGTTGTTAGGCTTTTGCTAGCGTAAGATAGGTCTCTTCTGAGGTGTTTAGGGTTATTTTCATAAAGTGGTCTAGCCTAGTGTTTCTCAAACTTTTTCAGACCAAGGACCACTTAACCAGTAAAAAAAACCTCATGGACCACCTAGCTAAAAAAAACAGTAGACCTACTTCAATAGTATATTACATAATAGCTGTATTACACAAAAGTTCTTGTCATCTTCTTGTCTGTCATTAAAGCGTAACTCTCGCCAAAATGCAACCTATGTATTTTTGTGAATGTACCCGAGTAAACTTTCATTTAAAAGCATAATTAAGTCAGAAGCGCCACTTTTAAGCCACAACCTAATTGTCGTTTTCCGGTCAAATGGCTTTTCGAATGGGATTGCTAGGGGCACTACTATTTTGACGCATCACCACATCAAAATCGCTATTTTTAAAACACAAATTAGTCTCGACACAACATGAAACTTTGATCAAAGTAGGGTCTCTACGCATGAACTCGCTTACAGGAACCGGAAAAGAAAATACCTACAAACATAGACAGAGAATATCTAATAATCCGTAGGGCTCTGACATGGAGAAGGGTATGGAACTTTTAAATGGCCATTTTCATTTTAAAGTTCTTCCAGACTGCGTGTGGGAAAAGATAGATAAACAAAGGCAAGAGAAGCTAACAAATGCCATAGCGAAGTGGATAGCTACAGACTGTAGGCTGATTAGTGTTGTGGAAGACGTCGGTCTGAGAAACATTCTGAGAATCGCAACAAATGACTGCAGGTATGAGATTCCCTCAAGGTGCTAAATAAATCCACGTTTGGGAGCATTAATCAGTGTGTGGACCTTTATTATTTCTTCTCAGTTACTTTTTTGGCCCAGCACCTGCACGCTTGTGATGTGCGTGCACTCCTTCGTTTCCTGATTCCCTCAAGACGCTAGCCTGGAAAATCCAGACCCTGATGATCTAGAAAGATTAAGGGTCTGGCAAAGAACAATGTGGCCCAACTCGAGGGGCGGCAACAAGCATGCATTTAAAAATCTCACTGCACGCAATTGGATAACACTAGACCATGTTTACTCTGAATGGTTTCGGACTTCGACGCAGTCGGATAACACTATGACCAATGTGTACTGTCCTCCAACGTTGTAGCGCTGTCTTCATCAGTGTAGCTGGTTCCCGGAATGTTGGGGTAAAAGTAACGTGCATCATTGCTCTTTGTCAGAGTGTCTCGCAGAGACAATTCCATTGTACTCTCGCGAGAACTCTGGATTTCCAGGGTATTGTTGGATTCTCTGGTTGTTGCGTTGTGTTTTAGTTCTAATGTCTGTATTGAAGATGGTCAATAAAGCTTGACGGCGGGATCAGGATCGGCGATTAGATGATGATTTATTGTAGATGGTACAACAATGAATAACAGAACACAGGCTAAGTCTCAAACAGTAAAACTGTGCAGAGTCTAACAGTTGTGGTTGTTATTAGAAGCGGCTGCTGAGCCTTCCGACAGAAGATGCTCCTTGGGTTGCTTCCTCGATCCGTCTCTCTGTCAAAACCTAAGACAAAGCCTGTTATACTAAAACATACAAACGTCAATCATGCCAACGTGGCAGGTGCCAACCAGTGTACAAAACCCGGCCCTGGCCAGATGGAGATACTAGCCCGAATAGGCAGACATGCTGTCTCCCTCGGTCCATGTTATCACCGATGTTCCTCGGATGTTCCTAAACATCGGCCTGTATGACCTTCCTGCTGGTACAAGTTACTATGGTCAATCAGGAAACAGGCTTTATTCTTTCAATGATGCACATCAAGGGAGAGAAAAGTTTCACCCCAAAGATTTACCCATATCTCTATCTAGACAAAGAAGTATCCCAGCTCACAGTTTTTTACAACTGTACTTTTTTTTGTCATAATATGACATTTTGGATACACCATGTACACTGTTGCTCAAAACCTAAAGCTCTTCTGTCTTTCATTGGCTTCTATGTACAGTATATCTCCATACGTGAAAGTCATCTACAGAGAGAAGTTGAAATGCACCGTAAAAATGCAAGCAATATTGAAACCAAAAAATATTTTTCCCATATAATTTGCTGTTGTGAATATGGTATTTCACAGCCAACAAGAAAAAGGATACATACAATGACCACCACATGTACGTGGAGTTTTTTTAAAAAAAAGCTGATTTGGCCAGAATCGGTGTGGGGTTATGGTGTTTGAAAGACATGTTTAGAAAATAGTGTGACAAGCAAAAATGTTGTGTGTAAGCAGTTGAAAACTGTAAGTATGTTTCAAACAAAAAAGAGGGGTGGGGATGACTTCTAGCTCTGTATGAATATGGAACAGATGAACAGGGGTAGTCCCAGGAGCAGGCCTTCCTAGAGGGTCGTTAATTACAACGACCCCTCCTTACCTGGACAAATGTCATGCTAACAAAGTGCCAAGTACTGGAGCAGTTACTACACTACTCAATGACAATGGTAGGTGTGAAAGCCATTCATTCCTGCACACCCAGGATAGATAGAGAGGCACTTGGAACTAGCAGATGTGTCTAGAAAGTCATGCTAAATCTAAATCTACAGAATGTATAGACCAGAGATACAAGTCAAGTCAAGTCAGTTTTATTTGTATAAGCGATTTAACATGCACAGAGTGCAACCCAAAAGCTCTCCACATTTAAGACATTGTCATTGACACATAGACTAACAAAGACAATAGCGGACGGAGCGGGTAATTCGCCAGCGTACCATTGACACCAAGACATAGAAATAGCCTACATTTATGAAATAACAAACGCAAAAGATGCCGGACGGAGCGGCGTAGTCGCCAGCGTACCCGTGACACCAAGACATTCAAGACAGACAACAAACAAATTAATAAATAAAATAAATAAAAATAAAAAATAAAATTAATCCAATTTCCAACCGGCTGAAAATGTCCAAGGGCAATGATGACTCGCGTGAAACTGTGCACAGCTGTGTCTCCACAACCGATGCAACGCCAACAAAGTTCTTTACACTCACTGGTACAAATGGGTACAAAATCATGAATGAACATAAGAAATACACAGTATGTACATTTACAGGAAGGATTCTGATTCACAACTCTTTTACCTCTGAATACTAACAAATCATCAAATTTCATGATTGAGGAGTCCAATTAAGACATACCACATAACCCATGTGAGAGACCTGGTGTCTTAGTCCTACATGATTATTTAGACAGATCCATATTTTGGAATTTGGTGCCCTGGCCTAAAGTGCCCATTGATAATGAAAATATGGACAGGGCAGATGAGAGAACATAAAAATGTCAGCTAGATATTAGTCGAACTGATCTGCCTCTTGCAGAAGTACAGAAAAAGTATTTGGTGGCACTCTAGACTCCCGTCATGGCATAGTACGTCATGGCCCTGTCAAACCTTCCCTAGAGGGCACATAAGGAAGACCTTAGGGCACTACATCTCATTTTACTGGGTTTTGTTCCCTGGAATGAGTATCTATGAATGATTATCTACGAATAAATCATTACATTTCTCGTTGCTGTGCCTTTATTTTATGAAATATTGCCAGATGTAGAAACCATTTTAGAAAAGCAATAAGCCACTCAAGTCCATAGGTTACGCTGGTTTTAGAACAAAGGGGGTTTTAGGCATTCCACTTGCCTACCACCTTGTGTCTAACAACGCCCCTTAGCTGTTCTAAAATCAGTGTAACCTCTGACCTCTCATTTTACATGAAAAACATGTAAAATATCAGTTATAGATACAGATATCGCAAGCACAGAGATAGTTGCTAGGGATGGTGGTTGCTATGCTTGTTGCTAGGGTAATGATGTTGGTCGCTATGGCAGTTGCTAGGTTGACATTAAAGTTGTGGTTGGTAGGGTGTTGCTAGGGGAATTAAGATAGTTGCTAGGGTAATCATTACTATGAGTTACTATCAGTTACTATGCTGGCTGCTAGGGTAATCATGTTGGTTGCTAAGGTGGTTGACATTATGGTAGTGGTTGCTAGTGTGTTGCTAGGGTAGATATGGTGGTTGCTATGCTAAATAATGCTGGTTGTTAAGGTAATGATGTTGGGTAATATGGTGGATGGTAGGATGACACTTTGGTAGTCATTGCTAGATTGTTTTTAGGGTACATGAGATGGTTACTAGGATGTTGCTAGAGGTACGTGAGGTATGGTGGTTGTTATGCTAAATAAAGGTTTTGCTATGCTGGTTGCTATGGTGGATGTTAGGTTAGTGGTTGAGTAATTGAGATGGTTGTTAGGCTTTTGCTAGCGTAAGATAGGTCTCTTCTGAGGTGTTTAGGGTTATTTTCATAAAGTGGTCTAGCCTAGTGTTTCTCAAACTTTTTCAGACCAAGGACCACTTAACCAGTAAAAAAAACCTCATGGACCACCTAGCTAAAAAAAACAGTAGACCTACTTCAATAGTATATTACATAATAGCTGTATTACACAAAAGTTCTTGTCATCTTCTTGTCTGTCATTAAAGCGTAACTCTCGCCAAAATGCAACCTATGTATTTTTGTGAATGTACCCGAGTAAACTTTCATTTAAAAGCATAATTAAGTCAGAAGCGCCACTTTTAAGCCACAACCTAATTGTCCTTTTCCGGTCAAATGGCTTTTCGAATGGGATTGCTAGGGGCACTACTATTTTGACGCATCACCACATCAAAATCGCTATTTTTAAAACACAAATTAGTCTCGACACAACATGAAACTTTGATCAAAGTAGGGTCTCTACGCATGAACTCGCTTACAGGAACCGGAAAAGAAAATACCTACAAACATAGACAGAGAATATCTAATAATCCGTAGGGCTCTGACATGGAGAAGGGTATGGAACTTTTAAATGGCCATTTTCATTTTAAAGTTCTTCCAGACTGCGTGTGGGAAAAGATAGATAAACAAAGGCAAGAGAAGCTAACAAATGCCATAGCGAAGTGGATAGCTACAGACTGTAGGCTGATTAGTGTTGTGGAAGACGTCGGTCTGAGAAACATTCTGAGAATCGCAACAAATGACTGCAGGTATGAGATTCCCTCAAGGTGCTAAATAAATCCACGTTTGGGAGCATTAATCAGTGTGTGGACCTTTATTATTTCTTCTCAGTTACTTTTTTGGCCCAGCACCTGCACGCTTGTGATGTGCGTGCACTCCTTCGTTTCCTGATTCCCTCAAGACGCTAGCCTGGAAAATCCAGACCCTGATGATCTAGAAAGATTAAGGGTCTGGCAAAGAACAATGTGGCCCAACTTGAGGGGCGGCAACAAGCATGCATTTAAAAATCTCACTGCACGCAATTGGATAACACTAGACCATGTTTACTCTGAATGGTTTCGGACTTGACGCGGTCGGATAACACTATGACCAATGTGTACTGTCCTCCAACGTTGTAGCGCTGTCTTCATCAGTGTAGCTGGTTCCCGGAATGTTGGGGTAAAAGTAACGTGCATCATTGCTCTTTGTCAGAGTGTCTCGCAGAGACAATTCCATTGTACTCTCGCGAGAACTCTGGATTTCCAGGGTATTGTTGGATTCTCTGGTTGTTGCGTTGTGTTTTAGTTCTAATGTCTGTATTGAAGATGGTCAATAAAGCTTGACGGCGGGATCAGGATCGGCGATTAGATGATGATTTATTGTAGATGGTACAACAATGAATAACAGAACACAGGCTAAGTCTCAAACAGTAAAACTGTGCAGAGTCTAACAGTTGTGGTTGTTATTAGAAGCGGCTGCTGAGCCTTCCGACAGAAGATGCTCCTTGGGTTGCTTCCTCGATCCGTCTCTCTGTCAAAACCTAAGACAAAGCCTGTTATACTAAAACATACAAACGTCAATCATGCCAACGTGGCAGGTGCCAACCAGTGTACAAAACCCGGCCCTGGCCAGATGGAGATACTAGCCCGAATAGGCAGACATGCTGTCTCCCTCGGTCCATGTTATCACCGATGTTCCTCGGATGTTCCTAAACATCGGCCTGTATGACCTTCCTGCTGGTACACAGGCCTAAGGCACAGTTATGTACAATAATATGGACCTCTCCCTGTTGTATACTACACACAGAAGTAACATATGAACACATCAGAATACAGTAAGAATACCCCCAGAATTCTACAGTCCCCTCTTGATCAATCAAAAACACAGATTTTTATAGATCATACAAAACAAATAAACAGGAGTCTGATGTGGTCTAAGAACAGATAACAAACCAAGCATTACCTCTCAGGCACTTTAAGGAAAAGAAAGAAGTGCAGGCACCTTGAAAAGAAAACTTAAAAACTGATTATGTTGCTGATGATTATCTCATTCTAAGAGTCAAAAGAAAAGGAAAACAAAGTCTTTTGGAAGTTCAGGAAACCGGCCAGCAACAGTTCAGTTCAAAGGCAAAGTCTCTGTCCCAGATGTTGTCTGTGGCTCCCGGCAACCTCATAGGTACATGTGGAGTGAAAACAAAGAGCAGTATCAGTTGAAGGATAGTCATGGAAACAACAATATATATAATTATCTATTATAGGGGTGTAGCAACCTCCCAACCCTGGTCCCCCAGTGAGTCCCCGGTTAACCCGTTGCTGCGTGTTCAGCTCCCTTACGGGTGTCCCCAGAAACCTACCTCTAGAACCAGGACTACAGGATTACTCCCCCCTCTCGATCTAACTAATTGTAATCATTCTCAAAAATCGGCAATTGCAATCGTATCCTCAGATTAAACATTTCATATCTCAGTAATCACACATATTTAATCATCAAAATCAATTATAAGACTTATCTAAGTCTATAATTTTTTCATAACATGAGTTTGTGTCAAGAAGAGTCCACTACCTCAACACTCTGAGCATGCTCGGGTTCTCAAAGAAAGATTCTACTCTCGGATCCCTAACCTTTCATTTCTCCTGACGTCATAAATTCCCTGTCAAAATGAAAGTCTCCCGTGAATCTTCCCCCCTCTAGTTCACACCTCACCCCTAAAAGAAGATCGGCGGAAACTCAGATAGAATTCGTACCCTACCCAAGCGCGTCATGTTTCAGGCGGTTCTATTAGTTTGCAAATGGCTTGCATGTATCCACTTTTCTCTAAACCTGGACCTTCACTGCCGACTATGTTATGGCAATCCACATCGGGGAATGATGTCTTTCACAAGGACTTTGGCAGTGTGTAGTGCAATTCCAGATTGTGCAGGGAATGCCTCAATCCACCTGGAGAACTTGCACAGGACAACCAGAACATCTCGGTAGCCTTTACACTTGGGAAGAGTGATGTAATCTATCTGGAGAACTCTGAATGGTCCTGGTGGAGCTGGTGTCTTCAGCATTGGCAACTTAACCTTCTTGTCGTGATTGTTTTGCCGACAGGTGACACACCGCTTGACGATGTCTTTGGCCATTGCTGTGAACTTCGATGACCACCAGACCTGTATGAATCTGTTCCTCATCTTCTCCACTCCCATGTGTCCAAGCGAATGAATTTGCGCCGTCCGATATGGTAGACTTTCTGGAGCCACTGTTCGTGTTCCAAACCTCCACAAGTTGTCATCATGGAGCTTTGCCGCATTTTCGATCCAAATCCATTTTTCTTCTCGGCTCGAGCTGTTCTGCATGTCTATGATGTTGGCCAAACTTTCCCGTTTTCCCTCTTCAGATGTTTTCTTGACCTTCTTTGTCACTCTCATCATGCATTTCTCGTTGTCATTTTCAAAAATGTTCCTGTTACCGTTAGATCCGTCCGTGTTTCCATTCTCGTGTCCATTCTCATTAGTCGTTTCATTATCTCCTCCCTCTCTTTCTTGCGGCTGTTCTTGACACCGCATCCGCCATTGCATTGCCTCTTGCTTCAATGGTGTCTTGCCTTGTATGTGCCTTTACTTTGATCACTGCCAGTTCCTTTGGCAGCTGCATTGCATCCAACAATTGTGCCACAATCTGTCCGTTCTTGATGGGACATTGTTTCACACACGGAGGTGGTTTTCCAGTCAGTCTGACAGGTTCCATTTACAACAGTCCACAGTCATTCCTTCCCTTAGCCCATGCAGGATGTTCCAGGAGATCCTCTCTTGTTAGCCTTCTCAGGTTCCACAAGACTTCTCCATCTCCTTCTCCAATGGCTATGGTGACTGGGGCTGTCTGCTTCAGACTGAATTTTTCTCCAGTTGGTCCACCAGCTGTATTGATGATGCCTGACAGAGGTATTTCGTGTTTCTTCAATAGGTCAGATGAAAAGACTTTAAGTTCAGCACCAGTATCAATCAAGAATTCAATTTTGATGTGTTCTTCAAGCAAGGCAGTAGCATAGAGGGTGTTGTCAGTTTTAGCTGGTTGGTAAAGCACAGACACGCCGTCGGTGGTGGTGGTGCGGTAGACGCACCATCACAAGAAGAAAACACGAGATGTATGAAAAGGAGAGGACTACAAAAGCGACAACTTTACAACGTGCACCGGGACATCACTGGGTAACCATATACCTCAGAGTTACAGTGCATTATATTGTGTACATTTACAAAAAGACCCTAGGTTACATTTTGGCGAGAGTTACGCTTTAAAGAAGCATGTTAAACTATTGTTAGGCTGCCATGTTCGAAATATGTTGGTTCAAAAAGGCTTATGGGATGAGTAGTTCCTTCACTCGGAAATTAAAATAGGCTATGTACACAGTCTTGTACCTTTGTCTTTTTTCGTTTTTTTTTGTTAGATTTTTGCTAGTTTTTTTGCTTGACATGAAATGTTGTATGTGTAAAATATTGAGGAGTATTGGCTGGTTTGGATTGGTGCTGCCAGAATGATGTGTCAATTAAACACAGGAATCCAGTTTTCCAGTTAACTTTGACTTTATTTTCCAGACTGGTTTCATTAGTGATGTTGCTGGTGTTTACAAACTAACAAGGCAATCTTAGTTTAAGCAAATTCAAATCAGAGGAAATACATTCATATGCAATAACATTATTAAAAGAAACACTAGGGATAAACAAGTATTCACCATATCAATAACCTAAATAAATCCACATTGCTCCTATAGATGACCTTGAATGTGAACAGTCAAACAAAGAACAATGCTGGGAGCACATGGCGTTCACACTAAAGCTCCAAACAGAGCACACAAATAACACTCACAAATAAAACTTGTAAAAGATAATTCACAAATACTACAGTTCAGAAATAAACATGACAGAATATAAACTTACAAAATCACAAATGCAACAATGCACTCATGCTGGATGAGGATGCTGCCACCGCAAACTAAGAGCCATCTACCACCATACTATGAAACACTGGAGACTGGAGAGCAAATACTGTAGCCACCAAACTTGTGCCAGATAGCCTACATGGATAAACGTAGTTGTTTTTCTTACTTCGTTAGGTGTTCACTATGGGAATCGCTTCAGGGGTGACCATCTATGGAAGCTCCAATGACATCACGTCTATCAGTGACAGACAGGTCGACCTGCGACAGGGCTCCACTCCTCTGCCTTATATTACTGTTCAGGTATTCAGAATGGTTTCTTCCCGTCTTATTGCAAGGAGGGAAGTGTTGGTGAAACACCTCACTCTGTTATCAAAGAACCAGGGTTACGTTAAGTAACCTAACATTCTTTTTTTACTTTGTTCAGAGTTTCTGTGACCAAGGCGGGGGCGCTATTGAGCGACCGCCACAACCTACTACCCTGAGGAGCAGACCACACCCACCAATAAGATTCAGAGGCCCTAAGAATAGTTTAAAACAAGGAATTTATTAAAGTTCAACGATTTAGAGTCTCTAAAAGCAGAGCAGTCGTCCTTCGCCAAGGTGTGTCTCTGGGCCTGGCTTTGCTTGGAGGTTCCCCCACACTCCCCCACTCAGGGTGCCACTACCCGTCTGGACAAAGTCCCCCTGCAGAACTGGGAAGGTGAAACAAAAGGTTACTTTGGTGCAGCCCTGGCTGCCAATGGTTGAAATGCAACGATTCACCAACACACACTACACAGGTCATTACCTGGCAATAAGGGGTTCCCAGCTCGCTCCCAGGCGCTTCAGCAGGCCACTCAGTCTGTCACAGCCCTGTCAACGAGGCCTGGGGGATTAGACTGCAACGTGGGACACGCTTCGAAAAATACACAACACACCAAAGGTCAAGTGGGGGTTCACTACAATCTGCACCGGTAGGCGGTTGACTCGAGACAGTGGCAGGCAGGCGGCAATGGTGGCGCTGGGGTGCGCTAGTCAGTTGGGTACACACCAGGGGGAAGGCAAGCTGGATGGTGGGGTTAGTTGCACTTAGGGTGGAGAGCTGGGGGCATCAGGCTATAATGCACACACACTGACACAATGATAGAGGCTTAGTAGGACCGCTTGGGGGGGGGGGGGGGGGGGTTGGGTACAACACGGGCAAGGTGCAATAATGCACATCCAGTATGGGAGTCGCTAGAATAGTACAGGGGGCTGACGAGTCGTTGGCTACAACACAGGCAAGGCAGTAGTAGTACGCATCCAGTATGAAAGTCGCTAGCACAGTACAGGGGCTGACGAGCTGTTGGCTACAACTACAGCCTGCGCTGGAAAAAATGAGAGAGACAAGCTCCGTCAGAAAACAAGAGGGTGTGACATCAATAACATGCCACACAAGAGGCTCGTTCTCGGTCAGAGTGGCACAGTGGCGCATACACACAACTCATCCATGGGTTTTAGCCATGGTTTCTCGTGACAGGCTACAATTTGTCGTGAAATCTCCCAGGTTCCACAGAGTATTAGTTTCAGTGGCCAAAGGGGATTCAACTCGTGTTTTGCTCTGTGAGTTAAACAAGCACCTATGCAAATGCACGTTCAGGTTTCACACAAAGTATTATGTCAATCAATCCTCCCCCACAATTAGTTTGTGACAATAGACACGTTCGCCTTCGAGGGCAAAGCCTACGAGTTCCTTACTATTCCATTTGGATTAGCATTAGCCCCCCGCTCATTCAGCAAATGTGTAGAGGCAGCACTAGCCCCGTTAAGGAACAAGGGCATTAGAATTCTCTCTTACTTAGACGATGTTTTGTTTGGCGCTCACTCAAGGGACCAAGCCCTAGATTCCAAAATAGTGTTAGATCACTTGATGATGGACTTTCAACGATGGGTCTCGTCTCTCCGTTTATGCTCGCGCCGGCACCTCACACAGTCAGAGTGTTGGCGTCGTGCATGATGGCCTTCCGTTATTGGATAAATCCCACAGTTTTGAGAACAGGGATTACACTGGGGGACGTGTCCACGAGAATGATGTTAAAGCAACACCAAAGAACTTTTCCTCTGTCGCACGCACTAGCCTATTTGTTTATCCAGCACCAGCTTTGCAAATAACAATGTCCACAGACAAGGTAGAATATGTTGCATGATTTTATGAAAGTACAATGTATTGCGACAGATGCAAGTCAAATTTGTAGTTTCTTATGTCTCGTTCCATCGAACTACAGATTCGCTACCCGATCCGGCAAACTTACATAGTGCGGTTATAGCCGATAGAGGGCCACGAAGCGAATGCAGAAAGTGCCGCTCACCCTGTTACGAGTTGATGAACCACTGAAACGATTTTGGAAACATTATTTTAAGGTACAAAATACTCTTTGCAACTGGTGTTGCTTTAAAGGGGGCATATTATGCAAAACTCACTTTTTCTGTGCTTTTGTACTTCCATTTGGATCTCTGATGCTTCTACAAACACTCCAGGTGCGAAACAAAACTGTGCGTTGTGTTTTTGTGGGTTAGTTGAAAGAGGTCGATATGCGCTTCTGTAAGCTAGTCAGAAATCATGTGACATATGACGTCCGAAGCAGAAACTGGTTCATTCTCTGAATGAATCACCTGAGTGGTTCCTAACTAAACAACTGCATTTGCTTAAAATATAGTGTAAGATGCTTGTAAAAAAAAGATATGCAGCTTTCAAGTGACAAAAACGGCAAATTCCCAAGTTCACATTAAAACTGTTGGACATGAACGGCCACATGGACTACAAACGAACTACAACATGACGAAAGTGATGATGAGCCCCTAACTGGGCAACTCTGTTTGCAAAATCCCTAGCGTTCATGGCCATCGGAAAAACCTTTTCCCCAGTGGAAACATCATCATTCCGCATCATTTACGTCACGTAATGTGTAAGTCAGAGGTCGGAAACTGGGGCTAAATTTTGCTAACTAAACAGCGTTGCCCAGTTAGGGGCTCGCATACCTTTCTTTCACAAGCATCTTACACTATATTTTAAGCAAATACATTTGTTTATTTAGGACTAGTGAGCATATGTTTTAACCTTTGTTGTGGCATCCGTGTTTGTCACACATTCCGACGGCAAAGCACATGAACACTTGCTGTAGGAAAAACAAAGTAATCACGGGGGCGGTCCTTGTCATTCCCAGGTGCCATGAATGCACCTAGCCCCAGTTTCTGACCTCTGACCTCTCAAGGTCTCCCACTGCAGCATCGTTATGATACATCTGGGTGCGAGCCTAAATTGTCAGGTGGTTGATCCTTTGCAGGTTCCCCACTTTGTACTGATGAAGGTGAAATGGCCAGACATCACCAGCATCACAAGGCACCTCACAACAAGTTTGTTGGGGGGAAACCTCAACTAAAAATTTCACCCAGGTGCAAGGTCAGCTTGCGGTCATTGGCCTTCCCTGGTGTGACAGTGACCAAGTCAGACATTTCCATTTCCATGTAGAGGAGAGGATTTGGTGAGAAAAGTCCTTCATTGAAGTTCTGAAAGACAAATTAGATATTTTTTATCATTCCACATTTATGGACGTATTTCTTCAATAGTATGTGTGTGTGTGTGTGTGTGTGCATGCGTGCGTGTTTTGTTCAATTTTCAATTTGTCTGTTTTACAATTATTCTGTTGATCAGCATGTGGGTGTGAATGTGTGTGTGACATATTTCTCGATATATGTTCTTGATTTCGGATTCAGTGATTATTACTAACAACTTAGCATGTGGGAGTGTATGGGTGCGTATGCATGTAGAAGAGCAGGGAGGTGAAAATACTCACGTGACAACACCAGCACCTCCAGTTCCACTCTCCTCGTGTGAGCTGCATCCAATGCACCTACCTGATGCAAACAAATAGACAAGTAGAGAAAAAGTAGAGAAATAATGAAACAGATCACAGCACCTCTTTAAACTCAGTCCATATCAAGAATAGCTTATTTTCCTGATGCTGACATCCTGCTAAACTGTAAACAACAATGCTAATTAATTAATTACGGTACACTACAATTACTGTAGTGTGCAATGATGACACTCATGTGTAGTAAGTTGAGTGCTGTGACACAAAATAACATCACAATAATCTGTGTTACAGTAAAATGTGTATGAAATATAAATGTATGAAATAATATCTCATTTAGTTTAAAACAGACACAGACACACTAACACAATTTGCTGTTTAAACCCAGCTAACATTACTATCTATATCTTTGCTTTGTTACCTAGGGCTATTGGCTATGTGCACTAGGTAGAGACAAACTCCACGTAGTGCACGTAGGCGGGTGGAGGCTAAAATCATGTAAATATCTATGGCAAGCCGTTCAGGACATAACGTCTGTCAAAATAACGCCTCCACGTGTAGATTTTTTACTTCTTCAGGAGTAAAAAATAGACGTCTGAGCGTCAGACGTCATATTTTTACGTGTGCCACGCGCAAAAACTTTGCGTCTGATGTCAGAAGTAAAAAAATGACGACTGGATGATTTGCTGCAATGCCAGAGCCTATGTGCCAGAGTAGACACAGCATTGGCTGCTGGAATTGAAACAGGAAATGCAGCCACTATAGTTGCAGCAGAAGAAACAAGATGCCAGAGCAATGTGCAGCATATTCCTGCTCAAATTGGCGGACCATCGCAAACAGGGCTCAGGGGATTTAATTGTGTTCAATGTTAAGATTTAACATTGTCGTACTATTGGTTGTATTTTGTGAATGCAATATTACCAGAGAGTTAAAAAGGAGCAAGGATCTTTGTTATTACTGTATGTAAATCGTAGCCAGCTAGCTAGGCTACTTGCTAGGTGTTCGGGTGTTCACCCGGCTATGAACTGAGACTTGATAAGTCATATTCCATAACACTGACTTACATTACAACCGACACAAGAATGCTATTGTAGAAATGAATCAAATATTACTAGTATAACATTGGCCGGCGAATTTTACACAAGTGGGACAGACTGTAGCCTATTATTGGGCAGTTGCTACTTGTAGCTTAGCTAGTAATAAATGTGTTGGTGGTAGCTTTACTAGCTTTAACTTTTCAATAGCTTAACTTCTTTATATGAAGTAGCTTGGCCAAACAAGCTACACTTTTCTTGTCATGTGAAATTAGCACAATTTAAAGTAGCTTCCTATGTAGTGAACTAGCCTACTGCTGTGTTTGTATTACTAAGCTTGCTACATTTGACTGGGGTGGTAGTTTTGTGCAGGAAAGTTTTATTCATGGCAGAGTAACTGATAGTTTAGCTCACTACAATTTCCAAGTAGCTTGCCCAACACTGTATTATTCACATGTAATTCACCCTAACAAAAAATAAGATGCATCTCAAATCCCTTTTCATTCATTTATTTATTTTATATCTCCCCAGAACAACTGCCTTGTTCAAGGACTAGCACGAATGAGCTGAACGGTCTCCTCACACCCCTGGAACTGAGGAAGGTGCAGCTCTACATTGCAGTACTGTACTGCAGGGCATCTGTTACACTGTGACTGGATATTTGATTTATGAGCTCCACCTTCATCACCTTTTTGGTATGGCAACTGCTCTGCCCATGACCGGAAAGCACTGCAGAGGGTGGTGAAAACTGCCCAACGCATCACCGGTTCCTCACTCCCCTCCATCGAGGCCATCCAGGGCAAGCAATGCTTGCGTAAGGTGCTCAGCATCATCAAAGACTGTTCTCACCCCAACCACAGACTGTTCACCCCACTCTGCGTTACAGGTCTCTCCGCACCCGAACCAGCAGGTTCAGAGGAGGCTTCTTTCCTGCGGCTGTCCCCCTACTAAACTCTAGCTAGGCATTCCGGTGACATCCAACGAACTTAAGCCCCCATCACCCCCCGCCCCCGCCTGATGCCTCCTTGTCTGTGCTTGTTGAGGTGTCCACGACCATGGTGACTCAAGGCTGCCTTGACAGGGACAACAAGGAGACGGACATCCCCCACCCCACCCCCTCACAACTTCACTACCCTATCCCATCCATAGTGTCTATTTATTTGCAAATGTACATACTGTAATTTCACTTATCCATAGCCATATTCTACTGCTCTTCATCCTGCACATACACTTATTATGGTTTAGTCAGATTTTTTTTTTTTTTTTTTCTTTTTTTTTTCGCATGCCCAAATTTCCGTCAATGAGTCCCGGGACACTGAAAGACCGGGGTACACGAAACTTGGTGGGCATGTAACCCCACATGGATAGCATGGAACCATCGTTTTTCGTTTTGATCTGTAACCCCCGCTTGACTGGACCCCGAAAAGGAGGGGTAGGGCAGACACAGTTTTCTGTGAATATCTCGAAAACCGTGGGGTTTAGGAGGACCATTTTTTTTTTGTATGTTGATCTCAAGGGGCCATGTCAACCCATTCCATAACCACTCATTTCATGTATAGCGCCACCTAGTTAAACACAAAAAAGTAAAAATGAGGTGTTGTAATTGAAGGTATCTGTGACCTAACATAGTCAAAACTGCACGAAATTGGAAGTGTATGATCATTATGACACCCTCTGTATGCACGCCAAGTTTTGTGGAATTCCGTTCATGGGGGGCCACACAATAAATTAATTTATGTTACTATACACCAACTGGCCTGTAGGTGGCCGGAGACAGTTTTCTGTGAATATCTCAAGAACCGTAGGGCCTAGGAGGTCCATCTTTTTTTATGTATGTTGGTCTTAAGGGGCATGTCAACCCATCCCATTACCACTTATTTCATGTATAAGCCCACCTAGTTAAAATTAAAAAGCAAAGAAATTGGTGTTTTCAGCACAATATCTCTGGCTGACAAGGTCAAAACTGCACGAAATTAAAAGTGTAGGATCATTATGACACCCTCCAAATGCATGCCAAGTTTTGAGTACTTTCGTTCATGGGGGGCCTTACAATAAAATAATTTATGTGTACATTTAGTGACGCATACACCAACAAGGATTCCCCGACACTGAAAGACCGGGGTACACCGAAACTTGGTGGGCATGTACCCCACATGGATAGCATGGAACCGTCATTTTTTAGTTTTGATCTGTAGCCCCCCGGCTGGACTGGACCCCCCCGAAGGAGGGTGGGGCAGACACAGTTCTCTGTGAATATCTTGAGAACTGTAGGGCCTAGGATGACCATTTTTTTCTGTATGTTTGCCTCCAGGGGTCATGTTAACCCATTTCATGTGCACACATGTGCACAAACAGATACACACACACACACACATTCATTCACAGTAATCATACGTATGACACATACTCACACAGTAGACATATGTACACTTGCATGCACACGCACATACGCAGGCACAAACACAAGCACGCACGCACACACACACACACACACACTCACACACACACATAACATAAACATAACACAAACAATCAAGAATTTCTCAGAATTATACACAGGCAAGATGGAGGTGGGGTTATATAAAATGAATTTTACATGTGAAATCTATGAACTAATCATGTTTTGGTACTTGTTGTCTAGCAGATACCAGTGAGAATTGAGTGTGGATAATGCAATTTAGTGAGACAGTTAGAATCATATAGGCCTTTCAGCGTGATTTCTTTTTGTGGAAAAAATGTGCTGGACTGGGCGGCGGTCATATTTTGTACCGCTCTGCGGTACATCTAGTTCTTAATACTATTATAATGTTACTGTTTCTGCACTACAATGGTACTGTTACCACACTCCACATAGCTGTACATACTCTACATATCTGTTTATATGGTTCATACTAAATATCCATATTTATTCAGTTTTTCTGTAATATATTCTGTTAATACACTGCATATATCTATATTTTTCTTACTACTACTATAATGGTACTGCCACTACATTGCACATATCTGTACATGTTGTTCATATTACATAGCCATATTTATTCTGCTCTTCTAAGGTTACTGCTAATACACTGCACATACTTATATTTAATTTATACTACTCTAAACTACCTTCTGAAAACAACTGTACACTACTGTCTACACTGCACTATATCTTTTGTCTGTCTATGCACCAACTACTTTGTATATCACATTGCACTTTTCTGCTTTTTTGCACTTCTGGTTAGACACAAACTGCATTCTGTTGTCTCTGTACTTGGACTCTGCACAATGACAATAAAGTTGAATCTAATGTAATCTAATTACCTGCATTCGCCACTCTGTGTCCCATTTTCCCATTGTCTGGATGATTTGGTCCTCTTTTATGGAGTTTACCCAGTTTCATTATGTACTGCCACCTGCTGTCTGTAGCACTTTTGTTCTCAGTCTAAGTGTATCTAAGCAATTTTAGCAAGGTGGACTGGGAACATACAAAATTACATGCACCAGTTGTGTATGTACTGTCACCAGCATAACAGTAACCTCTGTCTCACTGAGCCTGTGAAGACACTCCCAGATTCTTTACTAATTGCATTGAACGGGGCTGATTTCAGCCGTTTTTAAAAATGTTTCTTAATTCCTCTTTATTTGATCTCTTCACTGGGGCTGGAACCTTTCTGTGAACTGTGAATAACACATGCTTGCCTTTTTGTCTTGTATTAATGAACTGTTACACTTATGCCAAACCAATGTCTGTTTTTTAATGATCAAAAACAAACCTACAAACTTGCACTTTTCAATGTTAATGGAACTTTTCTAACAGATATTGAACCCAGTTACACCATTTCCTTTACTTATGCCAAACCAATGTATGTTTATCAAACTTTATTTTTGATGGCACTGAACTTAAATATGAAAACACTTGAAAATGTTTATGGAATTTTTCTGTCAACTGTGAACTACATTTAACTCATTACAACTTGTATCAAACCAGTTTTTGTCTATGCTGTCAAACATTATGGATTATGTTCCCAGTTTTAATCTTGGATGTCATCACTTTATATGATATACAGTATCAGAATATTCTATTACTGTTAAGCCACTATGAATATTAAAATACACACAACCATGTTTCCTGTATCAGCTCATCTACTCTGAGTCAATTTACCCAGGTTTGTCACTCAACCACGTAGCCTACTTGGAATAGCCTACCCCCCAGGTGTCTGAATGGCTGATCTCACACACAGCACACAGGCTGAAGGGTTGCCGGTTCAATCCCCGATCAGTAGGAAAAATGTGGGCAGGGGAAGTGGTTGAGCACTGCTCTTCTATGCCCACATCCACGGCTGAAGTGCCCTTGAGCAAGGCACCTAACCCCCTCACTGCTCCCCGAGCGCTGCTGTAGCAGGTATAGCTTACTGCTCCGGGTTAGTGTGTGCTTCACCTCACTGTGTGTTCACTGTGTACTGTGTGTGTTTCGCTAATTCACAGATTTGGATTAATGCAGAGAGCAAATTTCCCTCACAGGATCAAAAGAGTGTATATATACTTATACAGAAAGGTTCCATAAACGTTTAAGTGAGATCAACCATTCAGACACCTGAGGGGTAGGCTATTCCAAGTAGGCTACGTGGTTACGGGTGCAGAGAGACCTGTAACGCCTCCCTGAGGGGAGTGGGGTGAACAGTCTGTGGTTGGGGTGGGAACAGTCTTTGATGATGCTGCGCGCCTTACGCAAGCATTGCTTGCCCTGGAAGTTACTTTATTCAGGTAATAGTGAAGCTACCACCAACACACTTATTACTAGCTAAGCTACAAGTAGCAACTGCCCAATAATAGGCTACAGTCTGTACCACTTCGCCGGCCAATGTTATACTAGTAAGATTTTATTCATTTCTACAATAGCATTCTTGTGTCAGTTGTAATGTAAGTCAGTGTTATGGAATATGACTTATAAAGTCTCAGTTCATAGCCGGGTGAACACCCGAACACCTAGCAAGTAGCCTAGCTAGCTGGCTACGATTTACATACAGTAATAACAAAAATCCTTGCTCCTTTTCAACTCTCTGGTAATATTGCATTCACAAAATACAACCAATAGTACGATAATGTTAAATCTTACTTGTGGAAAGTAATCCCCCGAGCCCTGTTTGCGATGGTCTGCCGATTTGAGCAGGAATATGGTGCACATTGCTCTGGCATCTTGTTTCTTCTGCTGCAAGTATAGCGGCCCCAGACGGCACACATAAATCTTACCGATGTCGTGCCGATGAATGCCGTTACAGTCTAGAAGACATCGCATAGGAAGCGTTTGCTCATTGGCAAGACATTGCTGGGATGTCGGCAAATCATCGAAAACGACAATGAGCCAATGTTTCAACGACTCATCGTTTGCACATTGGCAAGACATCGCCGGGATGTCGGCAAATCATCGAAAACGACAATGAGCCAATGTAGAAGTAAAAAATCTACACGTGGAGGCGTTATTTTGACAGACGTTATGTCCTGAACGGCTTGCCATAAATATCTACTTGAAACCGAGCAGACTGGCATACAGCAGTGCTCCTTGGAGCTGCCCACGGGTTTAAGAAGCGTAAAACACTTACATAAATTGTATTTCATACGTTTTGCCACAACTGAAGCATTCATCTTTAGGTGCTTTTTAAAAGTGATTACAACGAGCGAGAAACATGTGCCGTTCACCCACCATAACACAAACACGAAGTTCGTCTTATCATGCCGTAGGCTGGTGTATTTAGGAAAAAGGTGGAAGCTAAAATTGCGTTTAAATATCGACTTGAAAACGAGCAGACTGGCACACATCAGTGCTCATTAGTCACCCATGGTTTTAAGAAGCTTAACACTTGCACATTGTAACGTTATTTCTTACGTTTTGGTACAATTTAAGTACTCATTATCTAGTGCACAGAGCCAGTAAAATCCTCCAAATAAACATAATGTATATGCAAATGTACACCTGGCTATTTATCTCCTTGCCAGTTCATTTACTCATCAAATCTTACCAGGGGATGGTGCGTCGTAGTCGTGGTCCGTAGCTAAGCTAGCTAGCAACATCAACATCTTCGTTTCCACAAGGTTGTTGGACTTCATGAACATCAAACCCCAGTCTCTCAGTTGTCCTCTCAAAAACAGACTTACTGGCTTGGGTTGTGTCAGAGACCCATGAAAAACAAAAGGTACCTGGTTTGTTAAAACCACTATCGTTGTTTAACTCTGGTTTGTTAAAACCACTAGGTGTTTTGTACAGGTCACTGCTACGATATGCATACTAGAAAGGACTGTGTTCTATTAGAGGTGTAAATAGGCAACCCATCAGGCCAGCACTATAACTCCGAGCGTTAAAACAGTGGGCCTTCCTCTCCTGATGGTTTGAATCCATTTTCTTCGATGGTCCACATTGCGGGAAAATTATGAAAACTCAAATATGGTTGTTTTTGTCTGCTGTTGGTACACAGAGGTACACAATACCGCCTTGTGCAAATCGTCTGTGCCATTGCCATTCACCGCGAATGGTGCTCTGCATGACCGGAAGTAGCAATCCATCTTAACGTTGCAAAACCGAAGGAATGCCATTTTTAGATGGCCTAGGAGTATTATGCACTTTGGATGTCTACGTGATTGTAGCCGTGTCTAAACAACAGAAAAGCTCATCAAAATATGTCTAAGATGCAAGGCATATAGGGCAGGACTTGAACCACAAGAAAAGGCGCGATATTTTGAGAAATTAGTGGCAGCGCAGATCCATGAGTTGGGTGAGGGAGACGAAGTACCAAGTTCAACCACAAGAGCCCCCCTTCCTCTGATAACTTCTGGCATTATTCTCCTTTCTCCCTAGCCTAGAAATCTAGACGCACCCTAGCGGCAGCAAATTACAATTGCTTCCAGGGCTAGTCTAGCAACTCTCCGTTGGCTTATGAGCTTGAAAAATTAAACTTCTATCAGGCCAATCAAATCGTAGAGTCGTTAGGCGGGCTTAACATAATGATTGATGGCAGAGTTGCAACGGTTTGGCTTGAATTCCCTGCTACTTGAAAACAAGGAAGATGGATGTTGCTGTTGGCCAACAGTGTGACACGAGGTAAGCTTGTTTTAAGATGGCAAAAGTTTGAACTAGCCAACTAGCTCCGCTGGTGGGAAAACGAATGGGACTCAGCGCTGTCCTATTGCGTGCAGAGGGAATTTGAAAGACAACCAATTATCCCGCCCCTCGGACTGAGCACTGCGAACGGTGAGTGCCCAGACCCTACATTTTAATGTGGGTCTGGCTCGTCAGGCTACTTTCTCCCTGGTTTTTTAATAACTTTTGGAAGTCGATACCTACACCAAATGTTTTTCTCAGTCTGACCTATTGGCACAACCTAAAACACGGCAATAACCATTTTCCTTGACGATGTTAGGGATTTACTTCGGCGACGTCCAGATCTGATGACACGCCGGGCCGAGCGTGGTAACCAAAATCGGATATTTCAGGCAGTAGCCTAAATGCTCCCGTTAAGAACCAAACCAGATTTTGTTCAAATCTACACACCTATGGCTACTGAAAATGTAAGGTTCATTTAGCAAATGTTATTTTGAAGTGTTAAAAAACATCGTTGTTTTAGAATTTCTGAACAAAAGTGGTGATAATTGGGGGTGTTTCGATAATTGGGATATGGGTTTTCTACAGGAGTGGCATGTTTGAACGGGCACTGCACTAGTGCATAAAATTGTGACATCACCAGAATGCCCAGGATGTACTATGACAGTACTATGTTTGACTTATTTGTTCTTTGACTCACCTAGAGGACTATTGCTGGGTCTTAGGAGGCTATACAATCACACTTTACATTTTTTTTCTCATCTCACTGAGACATTTTAAAGGGAAATAGCCTACCACAAAGTCCTTTTAGGCAAGTCCCTCCACTCGGCGGCCATATACCAACGTTTTATGGGCACTCATCGGGCACAGTCTTTGGGTCGAACTGCGCGTGCGCAAGGCTTCACAACACATAATTGGCACGATGTCTTCACAACACACCATATGATTAGCTCAATGTATTCACATCACACCACATGATTGGCTCAGTGTATTCACATGTCGACGTTTTGCAGAGGAAGGGGTGGAATATGTGTAGACAACGGCCATATTGGCGTGACAAACTAGCCCCATGCATTTCTATGGAGTATTTTTTGAGTGCTGTGTCTCCACATTAGAAAGTCTCTGCCTACCATCACATTCTTGCTACGAGCAGTTGTGTTGTTACACTGTAGTCATTGACCACTAGGTGGCGACAAATTGCACTTTTGTACAGAGAATGTCTAATAATGGGTTAACAAAAAACAGTGCTCACAAGTAGCTAAAAAAAGGAGGTGGACAATGAGTGTAATTCCCCAAATGTTTACCTTAACCCTCCTATTGTGTTCATTTTATGTTTTACTAGTTTTGTGTTCCCAGTCAAAAATGACCGCTGCATTATAACTTGTTATAAATCCATAGAAACACACATATTATCATGCTATGTTGTGATAGACCTTTGTATCAACTTGTGTTCTATTGGATATAACCAGTTTTGTACTTCCATTTGCTATTTATGGCCTGCAGGCCTCACTGACCTGAGCTCATGCAAGTCAGAAAGAGGAAGATTCTATTGGGGAAAGGTTCCAGTGGGGGCTGGCATAGAAGCAAAGAGGGGGGGTGAGTGTGTGTTTGTTTTAATGTACAGAAGCACATATACAGTCCATCTGATCAATATTAGCCTGGACTCAATTTTATACATTGACCATTTTCTCACCCATTTATTTCTAATGACCGAGTATTTTTGACCGGAAATACACATGGGTGTTCTAAAGTTAAATAAAATACTCAAATTGTTATAAAAAATTATCAAAATTTGTTTTGTGTGTTCAGATGCCCTGAAGTGCCCAAAGTCAAGGAGCCTCATGATGGTCAGAATAAGTTAGGCCTAACAATATTTGAGAGAAAAGAGTTGTCAATCGGTTGCACATTTCTATAGAAACTACTTAATTATAGAAGGGCTTTAAGGTCAAAAGTAAGGCATTTATAAGAGGTGAAATTAAGGGGTTTTGTTTGTAGTGATACGGCTCTGCTTATGTGGGAAATGGAAACTGAGTGGTCAAAGTGGCAGGTAGCCTACCCGTGCACTTACTCAACGGATAGCCTTTATGATTAAAGGTCCAGTATGTAGGAAATAATGGAAAATAAACTGTAACCATTCCAAAAATGATCACCATATGTTGTCAGAGAGTAAGGAAACACGATGAATTGAAGCAATGGCTTATTTGACAACATTACTCTAACCCGTAAAACCCATGAAAAAAAATGAGTTACGGGGCGGAATCTCTTGGAATTTTCGTTTATGTTTTGAACGATTAATTCTAGAATAGCGTATTAATAATGGGCTAGCGCGTCCTCCTATTTGGGTTGCCAAATTAGCAAAGGCCAACTGTCAACAGCTGTCAGTTGTAATCATGAACGCCTACGAGGCAGGCAAATTTCCAAAATTAAAACAAGAAACAAATTAAGTGGACATCGGAGGAGCTTCCTGAGATGGTGACGTCTTCGTCAAACGAAGAATATCAAGTCTGACGCAGAGCTGGCCATATTTCTCCACAACAGGTAGCCTAGGCTAAACTTCATCTGCATCGCTAACTTCAGCTAAATATGTTACGTTGGTTAGAGGTATTTTTTGTTTTCACTGTTTCCGTAATGTGTAGCTGGGTCATGGTTGGAGAAACGTTAAAGCAGCTGCAGGTCAACTAACGTTAGCTAAGTCTTCATTACATCTGGCAACCCAGGAGAGGCTCGCGTCTGGTAGTCTTGAGAACGTTCACCAGTGTTTTGATTTTGGCCTACAGAACGTTCGGTAACAGTCCTACAAATCGCACCTTTAAACACAGATCTCTCTTTTTTTTATCATTAATGACTCCCTCATCAATCCCTCCTGTGTAGCAGTAGACATAGATATAATAGAGATTATATGCAGTAGACTGGAATAAACATAGACATAATATTATTATGTATATGGGAATAAACAGAATCGCTGAAAGGCTGAAAGTGTGGCGTTACTGCGCATGACAGATGCTGTTGTCGGTCTTGTGCTACGCTAAAACCGTCTGTCATCAGATTTCACTAGCATCCTCCTAGTGTTGATACAAGAGGATTCGTTTTTGAAATGGCAAGTATCGCATATTTCACATCATAACGTGTCGGTCTGCTGTTCATATCTCCTTATCATGACAGGAAGCTATTCTCTGATCCTCATTTGTGTTTAGATTGAGTTAGCTGACTTAGCCTACTAACGTTACTTGTCTGACTGTGGGGCGTTGGTTTGTAGCCTAGCTTTACGTTAGCTTAACTCAACTGTTTGTTAATCACCGTTTTCTCGTTCGCTAATACCAAGTATTGATTTTAGGACAAGTCTGCCTATAATTGAGTTTAAAATTGGCAAAACCAATGTGTTTAAATTTAATAACACATAGAATGCTAGGGTTATTCTGTTACTAGCTGTTAATGCAGTTGCTACTGGCAGTTAACGTTAAGTAGAAGTTAGCTTTCACGCAGTCGTTTGTTATTGTAATGTTATTCAAACGTGCACGTCGGGTGAATTTACACACCATTGTCACATCTAACGTTAACGATTGCTTATTACATCTTAATTTGATAGGCGGAGGTTGAAGAGACTTTGAAGAGAATCCAATGTCAAAAAGGTGTTCAAGGGATTATTATTGCTAACGCTGAAGGTAAGTTAACGTTACTGAATGCATCTGAATGATGATGAGCATCGTCATAAGCCTTGTAGCGGTTGTTAATTTGTATATATTGCATTCGGAATTGTTTCCTTTTAGAGGTTGTGGATCCTGTTGGATGTTCACTCGACCTACTTTACAGACTTGATATACTTTGTCAGCTGAGCACTTTGCCTCATAATTCCTGCAACAAGCCTGCATGAACAGAACAAACTGTAGAGACTCTCACTGGCTTCTTTGTTGTCTTGCCTTGTAGGCATCCCCATTAAAACGACCCTGGATAATGCAAGCACAGTTCAGTACGCTGGGCTCATACACCAGCTTCTTATGAAGGCCCGCAGCACAGTCAGAGATATCGACCCACAGAATGACTTGACTTTCCTGAGAATTCGCTCCAAAAAGAATGAGATAATGATCGCACCTGGTAAGGAGAGTAGAGACTGCCCTTGTGACTGCTAATGACGCACACTCACGCACATGACAATATACACTTAATAAGGGTTGAAAACATTCTCAAAAAGATGATTCTGTGAGACTGTTATTATTATAAATGCATTGTAGAAGATGTTTTAAAGAAGGCATATATAGAAATGAGCATTTGATGCTGCCATGGTATCTGCAGGTATGTTCTTCATCTTTGTGTAAAAATATCAGTTGTGTGTAAAGCCTCTTAGCCTCTCTGTCTAGGTTGGACTATGTGGTCTCTTGCTCTTCCCAGCCCATGTCACCTTGTAGATTTAGCTTAATATGAAGTCACCTCTAATAGAGATCACCTTGCTGAGCTCAGTTCTAACGAATTGTGACTGACCAATGGTTGTAGCCAGTAGAAGAGCATACAGTATGCACATGGATCACACAGAACCAGGCAGGCCAATGGAAGTATAATTACAACATGATGATATTAAACAATGCACATAAAGTCACTTTGAGACATGGGCTGTTGACTACAAGACCATTAGAACTTGCAGAAGTTTTCATGTGTCTGGTTTTTGAGCAAAGCGTAGCGTAAGCAGCATTTTGCCGCTCCTGCGCGTGCTAAGGACGAAGTTCATGTTGAACTTGTGCACTGTAAATCATAGGTCTTATATATATATATAAATATATATATACTCTTTTGATCCCGTGAGGGAAATTTGGTGTCTGCATTTATCCCAATCCGTGAATTAGTGAATCACACTCAGCACACAGTGAGGTGAAGTACACTCTAATCCCGGCACAGTGAGCTGCCTGCTACAGCAGCGGCGCTCAAGAGCAGTGAGGGGTTAGGTGCCTTCAGAGAATGTCTAATAAGGGGAGAACTTCCACTCTCGGAAAACTTCCGGTTTCTGAACTGGTTGCAGTTCCTTCTGTGGTTCCACATGAGGGCTCTTGCAGGCGAGTCCAGGATACGGGATTGTATTCGAAAGGGGAGGCAAAGACAATACACTTGGTTGAGTATTATATTTTTTAAATTCACTTAATTGTTCTAAAAAGCCTTTCAAACGTGTCAATGATGTCATTCATTAGCACAATGCTAGCGTGTTATGGGCAACAACGACCCAACCTGTAAGAAAACTAAAGGAGATGACTCCTGGATTATTTCACTTTTGATTGATAATCCATTTTGCGAAAAATAAAATAAAATCTGAGGGTTTCAGTTGTTAAATAGGTGAAAACAATAGATTTAGCCATGTAGCTCCATAGGACCCCATGTATTTTGGACTCGCCCACGATCGCCATCTAGGTGAACTGCAGCCAAATTTGGTTTGTATTGGATTAACAGAGAGTGGGGAGGCTCTCCGTAGACGGGCTCTGGTGCCTTGCTCAAGGGCACTTCAGCCGTTCCTACTGGTCGGGGTTCGAACCGGCAACCCTCCGGTTACAAGTCCGAAGCCAGTAGGCCACGGCTGCCCTACACTGAGCCCGGGGGGCAACCACAACAAAACATTTTGGGACATTACATCAACCAAGAGCAACCTAGCCATGAGCGAAGCGCATGCCATGTGCAATGTGAAGTCCCCTTTTAATTCTGTCATGCCATGAAGCCAGTTACATGCTTTGGGAGCTACTCCAAAATCCGGGCATTTCTTATATACCATTGATATAAGAAAGCTAGATACTCCATTGTCTGTGGAGTTCTATTAGGTGGGATACGTGCACGCAGCAGCCATATTGCTGGGGGCAAACACTTGTACAAGTGTTGTACACAACTGTATAGGCAACACTCCTGTCTGATTTCCAGTCAGAGTCACGTGTTTCTCCATTGGGCTGCAGTGATTGTTGCCCCCACCTTGATGGCGGCATTATTTACGTACTTTCTGGAGCCCAATGTTGTAGGAGCCATATAAGTAATACCTTTTAAGTTAATATTAATATGAAGTAATGTATTAACCATGATATGGATTTTGATTTTCTTACTTACCTTAAGACTTACCTGCACGTGTGTAACGTATTGACGTAGCCACTCCTTGACGTGCCTGTGAGGCGCAAATGTGTAGGCCTTAATTGACCCACTGATTGACACTGCAGCAGGTTAGATGGCGAGTTGGAATAGTTTTCCGACCGCATAGCACATTCGCATAGCATACTCTTTACTTTATCTGTATTTTGCATCCTTTATTTTCACTTTTTTAAGTCAACCGGACTGTGGAATAAATGACATCCTTTTGATTTAATTCTACTCTCCTTGTGTGCTTCTCTGGAATGTGTGTCGGGAGAATTCCTCTACCTCACGTGGCTAAAACATTTGGTGGAATAGACATTTCAAATGTTGTATCTAGCTTTCCAATATCTATGATGTATACAACTCTTGCACATTCTGCTAGTGACATAAGCACCTCTCCAGCTAAGCGCATCTGTACTGAGGGCAAGCGCCACTACAAGGTGAAACAGCATAAGAGCCGTATGTAACGGAGACGAACTGAGCTAGCATGCTAGTTGCCCGTGTAATTCCTCACACCCCTAACCTTAAGAACGCTTCTAACCGCTAAGTTGGAAGCCTGGGCTTTTAGCTCAGTGGTTAAAGCGTTCGACTCCCATGCTGCAGTCTGCTGTCGAGGTGGCGGGTTCGAGGGCCGTGAGCGGCGGACAAATTACGACCTCTGTTACAGTGGTGCCGTAAACCCGGATCATGGGAGTGAGGATTTAGGGAGGTGAGTGTAACGGAGGCGAACTGAGCTAGCATGCTAGTTGCCCGTGTAAATCCTCTCACCCCTAACCTTAAGAACGCTTCTGACCGCTGAGTTGGAAGCCTGGGCTTTTAGCTCAGTGGTTAGAGCGTTCAACTCCCATGGCGGTGAGTGTCGAGGTGGCGGGTTCGAGGGCCGTGAGTGGCGGAAGAATTACGACCTCTATTACACATATAATAATTTATTATTTTGATTAGGTGTACCAACCTCAACCTTAGAAACAACATGTTCAGTCAACCAGATGAAGTGATGGATATATGTCTGTATTGATTGATGCTTTTGTTTCTCTCTGCAGATAAGGACTACTTTCTTATTGTCATTCAGAACCCTTCGGAATAAGAGGACCACATCTCACTCCCTTTTTATGCTTTTTTTCATGATCAGTCTCAATTAAATGGCCAAAAGTAGTTTCATTTTGATTTTGTTTGCTGAGAAACAGTACTGTGCATGTGGCACAAAATGCACTTAAAAAGTAATTTGGTGCTCCAGGTTGAGCCGTAGACCAATAAGGAACCAGTCAGTTTTGCTCCCATTACCATATTATTTGCATGCCATTATTTGGGAATCCTGTCTAAGGTTGGCCTAAGATCAAGAACCACACAGGAGACAAGAACAATTTGTAGCCTTGAAAAGCCATGCTCTTTGAGGATGAAAAGCATGTAGAGATGCACATTAGTGTTCTGAGTCATTCCAGTGCTCTTCCCGCATCATACTTCCTTATTTATTCATGTTTACTCATGATTCTAATGTCAAATTGCCAAGCATCTGTCCAAGACTTCTGCTCATAGTGGAACACTACATACACAAGTATTTATGGCTGTTTTCAAGTGATGCTTCATGTGGTAAAGGAATAAAGCTGCAATAGAGAATGTTTTGAAGATGTCTTGGTTGAAGTGTGTTAACTATGTTATATGCAAATGCTCATTGCCCAATTTTTGTTTGGGATTCAGTTAAGCAAATGTTCACAGGCTGTCAACATTGCAAGTATTGGGACACAATATAAAAAGTATCGGCAAGCATATATGAAAGTATGTATGGTGTATGTTTGTAGAAGAAAACATTGATTCAAATCTGGAATTAGAGATGATATATTTGATATTAATCAGATTATATCACAGATTAACTGCGCATGCCTTCTGAATCTAATCTTTTGACCATGTGCTGTCCCTTTAAATATTTCGTGACGTCACGGTCTCCGTCTGCTCTATTGTCCCAGCCTGTTTTGGTACAGTGAGTTCAGAGCATAAACGTTGAAGACTTCAAAGGAAATAGGCAGAAAGCAACTTGTGTAGAAGTATTTTTATTGACATTTTCTTTGTTCGAGGAAACGACAGTGATGCCATCCGACAGACCTTTCAAGCAAAGACGGACATTCGGTAAGAAACGTTAGATCAAGTCTCAGATTTTCATGGTTTCTTTGGCCGTCTGATTTTCAGAAACTGAATGTCAGCAAACTGCGTATAGCGTTAGTCTATATGTAAAATCAAAACGAATCCGACCTAAACGAAGACTGGAATTAAATTAAACATCTGAGATATCTTGGCGGCGAAGTGTTTTCCAGATGGCGTCATAACACGTTAGCGTTACAACATAGCACATTTGGTAGTCGACGACCTCCTTTTCTGTGTGATAGAATTAAGTAGATATTGGCGTTAGACAGCATAATCTTGGGAGTGTAATAGCCAGGATTCGGACTCAACCAGTAAACTAGTGTCGCTTAACTAGGATGGCCCAGAGATTTTATTTCTCAACGAGTTCTTTGCTACCTCGCCAGCTACCAAAGAGCTGCATAATTGTGTATGTTTTTTCTGGCCTCATTAATAAGGGTTATTACTGTGCTGAATATACGCGGAGTACATCACAAATTACAAGATTCTAAATAGCTGGCTGTTATATTCGGGTCTTATCATGTCACAACAGCTAGCCAGTTTCATGAAGCTATCAACAAACAAAAAGAAAACAGACTGCAGCTGACTCAGTGTCGCGAGTACACGTGTTAAGCAAATTATTCAGAAATTTGATACATGCACATATTCTTGGTTGAGGGTTGGGTGTGGAGAGGGAGGAGCGTATATTCCCATTGCATAATACCCTTAGACAACTATCCGTTTTTAAAACGAAATGGACTTTTGGTGAAGACAAACAATATGCTAAACATAGCAGGATTTCTTGTGTTGCCCGGATGGCGCGAGCAATATGGCGCATCACTGCAGAGGAGTCTCAGGGATGTTGACACACTGACATAATAACTGCAAGACCAGAAGTGCAACATCAAGACAGTTTGCAAATGGCATTAGTGTCAGGTCATTGGACTGTGTTTTTCCCTGGTCGCATATTAGGCAGTACGAAGAAGAAAAAACATCCGCTGAGGTGGAAATGGTTCTCCGCATAGAGATGTTGGCGAAATAACAAATAGTTCTCAGAACAAAAGCCCCTTTCACAGCTGCTCGTCAAAGTCCATGTTTTGCCAGCTAAATAGGTCGCTGTGGAGTAGCTGTGTTTTGGTGTTTGCATCAACCACAATGAAACATAAATTTGTTCACACAAATAATGAATGTAGAAAGAGCTGTACTTGTTTATTGGGAAAAATGCCAGATAGTATGCCTTGTAAGCAATGTTCTGATGGTCAACTGTTTGATTCATTTATTCACTTGCAGTCAATCTAATGTGTCAAATTAGCTGGGTGTTATTGACTGGTGTAGGTCTTAACAGACCTTAAAATGAGACCATGAAATGAATGGGCCCCTGTGAGTCCCACTCATAGTGAATCCTTATACTTTTTCCATAGCTCGTAAGCTGTGTGTGTTTTGAGTCATATTTTACCGCCTTTTCTTATTTCAGCGGACAGGTGCAAAGAGGTGCAGCAAATTCGGGAGCAGCACCCCAACAAGATTCCGGTAAGGCCCTCTTCCTCCTCCTCTCCCTTCAGTATTGCTTGCTTTAATCTCTCTATAACCTCCTTAGTGCTGTCCACCACCAGGGGGGTCCACTCTCAGGTTTCGGACTAAACAGCTAATTGTTCTACCATTCACATAATAGCCCTTACATCCCTCTATGTAAATGGCCTTGAAAGATCAGTTTCCTTCAAGGTTGCAGTGAAGGGGCCTCATGATGTTGCCTAACCCGCCTCTTAAAAGCATTAGGTCTAATTGAGTTTCAACCAACAGCAGATACTTGTGGTTATTCAATGAGTTTGATACTTTATCTAAGTAATGGTACAGTGTCCTTCTCTGCTGCATTTCTTTCCTACTCTACTTCCTATAGTCTGGGTGATTAAGTGTTTTACATACTCATGGGTCTAGTTAAGCTGTTGATTTGTTTTTGTTCTTCTTTTTTAGGTTATCATTGAGCGTTATAAGGGCGAGAAACAGCTGCCTGTCTTGGACAAAACCAAGTTTTTGGTGCCGGATCACGTCAACATGAGCGAGCTGGTCAAGATCATTAGGTAATTTCCTTTAAAATGGACCCTAAATATAGTGATGGTCAGAGTCAGCAAGTTTAGGGATCGATCTCTGTTTTTGTTTGTCTGGCTTACCCCAAACGCAGCACCACGGCCGGTTTCAGAATCAATACTTCTGGCTCACTGTTAGCCCTTGTCTATTTCAGGGGCTCTGTCCATTTTGGAAGTGCCCATAATCTTTAGGCCTATTTTTGCTGTTCCGTTTCTTTTGAGGGGTATTGAGTCAAGGGGTTTGCGCTGCAAAGTGTGCGCAGGCGCAGTGTGTGTGTTGTAATGACGTGTCGTGTGGTGTGTGTGTGTGTTGAAATCTGGATGTTTGATGGCGGATTTCATTGGTGTGTGTGTGTGTTGATGTGTGATCTGTGATTTCATTGGCGTGTGTGCGTGTCGCGTGTCGTATGTGTGATCTGTGATTTCATTGGTGTGTGTGTGTGTGTGTTGAAATCTGGATGTTTGATGACGTGTATGTGTGATCTGTGATTTCATTGGTGTGTGTGTGTGTTGAAATCTGGATGTTTGATGACGGTATGTGTGATCTGTGATTTCATTGGTGTGTGTGTGTGTTGAAATCTGGATGTTTGATGACGGTATGTGTGATCTGTGATTTCATTGGTGTGTGTGTGTGTTGAAATCTGGATGTTTGATGACGGTATGTGTGATCTGTGATTTCATTGGTGTGTGTGTGTGTGTGTGTTGAAATCTGGATGTTTGATGACGGTATGTGTGATCTGTGATTTCATTGGTGTGTGTGTGTGTTGAAATCTGGATGTTTGATGACGGTATGTGTGATCTGTGATTTCATTGGTGTGTGTGTGTGTTGAAATCTGGATGTTTGATGACGGTATGTGTGATCTGTGATTTCATTGGTGTGTGTGTGTGTGTTGAAATCTGGATGTTGTGTGTGTGTGTTGAAATCTGGATGTTTGATGACGTGTATGTGTGATCTGTGATTTCATTGGTGTGTGTGTGTTTAGCAGTAGGGCAGTAGAGTGTGTTTCAGTCCAATTTTATTTTGTTTACGTGTCTGGGAGTGGGCGGGGGCTGGGGGGGTTGCACAGCACTCCAGGATTAGCTCACATTCTAAACCTGCCGTCCTCAGTGGCTTCTGTGAACACGTTTGCACTCCCCGGCTCCAAAGTTAACTCTGTTATCGCCAACACACATCTCGCATCACTCTGGTAACACACACTCACGTCTTAGCCTCTCACCCTGTCTTGTGAAGTGAGCCACTGTGATGTATAGCCATCTGTCCCTCTCCAATTTGGTTTGTCTAGGTCTTGCCAAACTCTCACCCACTTTTTGGCTCATGATCTATCATGCTATTGTCATTCAGTTGGATTTAATCTCTACTGTTTTAAAAAAAAAAAAAATTTCATTAATATACTGTAATCATGAACGAGCATGACCTCAGATGTCCCTCTCCATTTGTGCTGTGCCTTTGTCTGCAAGAGCAGTTTTTTGTGAGCAAAAACGTATGGCATTAATTTGTGATAAAAGAGTATGAGTCTGTACTGTACTATGGCCAAGTATGTGAGAAGGGTTTTCTCTTAATGATTTACAGTATTTCCCCCTTATCACTTTAAATGTTCTCCACTGTAATGGTCATACATTCCATTTCACAACGGTTCAGCCAAATGCCAGAGCTATATTTAATCCTCTTTGACTAATGCATCATGTGAGCTGTTTGTAGATTAAATGACCAGTCCCTTTGATCGATGTTTGTGCCTTAGACCCACTATGAGATGGGTGGCGAAACCTCTTTCATTCCTTTTCCCTTTCCTTTCCACACTCGTCACTCACTCTGGTTCCTCCCCAACAGGCGCAGACTGCAGCTGAACCCCACCCAGGCCTTCTTCCTACTGGTCAACCAACACAGCATGGTCAGCGTCTCCACCCCAATCTCGGAGATTTACGAGCAGGAGCGGGACGAGGACGGCTTCCTTTACATGGTGTACGCCTCCCAGGAGACCTTTGGCTGCTAGGGTGGGAGGGGTCTGGCCAAAAGCGATCAGGGGGGTAAGGGCGGGGTGAGGGTATAAGTGTGTGTGTGTGTGTGTGTGGGGGGTAGGGTTAGTAGAGGGACAGAGAAGGAAATCACGCAGAGAGAGATGTGGCTCGAGCCCACATGCTTTTGACAGACTGCTCCCCTTTACTCTCACATGTTATTTTTCTTTCTGTCTCACTCTCGTTCGCTCACCCGCCCAGCCCCACCCCTTCTTTGACCTCCGCCACTTCCTGCAGTGTCCCTTGAGATGCTGTCAATAAACAAGCAACATCATCATCATGTCGTTTTACACCACACACTGTGTACGGAAGCACTACTGCTACTGGTGCAAGTCTACCCTCTGCTGTTTGACATTCTACTCAAGCCTACCCCCATTTCCCCATCCCCACCTAGTTAAACTGGTTTGAGTGTGTTTAAGTAGGGATGCGTTTTTTTCCTAACATCTTTATTTTGTTGTGTTGTTGCCCCAGAAATGGGTTTGTTTCAATAGCCAGGAAGTCTTTTTAATAGGGGGCAGCTCTATAAATAGCAGTGATGCCTCATGTCTTCTTGTAAATAGGTCAGGCAGAGATGCAGTGATCTTTGTCTCCGTTTGTTTCTCTCTTTGTTTCCATCTCTTTGATTTCTTTCGTTTTAGCCCCTTGCATTTGTGTATCTGCTTTGTAGCTACGCCATGTGCTTCTAGGTGCTGTCAAAAACCAAATGGTTGGTTTATTCTTTCGTTTCAGAATCATGCGCAAACCTTCAGAGGGTATAGGTGAGTAGTGTAGCTGCCAGGCCCGACTTCACTTTGAGGTCTCTAACATGCCTTGACAGTGTTCAACAGAAATGGCATCCTTTGCCCTGGCTGAGAGAGGCTTGTCATGCTTACACTTGAATCTAACTGATTGAAAAAGAAAGGGCTGAGCGTTCACTGCTGATGAAATCGAAGCGCATCCTTGTTTTGCTCCTTTAGTTCAAACACTAATTGTATAACACATTGTGTATAACTTGCCTCTTTAGTTATAATTTGTACTTAAAGTGGCATCAGAATGGAGACAAAATAATCCCAAGTAATTTCTTTTAAAAACTTCTTTTAAATATTTTTCCTCATCTTTTCAGAGTCCTTCGTTCTCTTAGCGTTTGTGTCTATCCTGTGTGTGAGTGAAAGCACAGTCTGATATGGCAAGGGCTCATTGAGAGTGATCTTTGACACACCTGTAGACTTTGTCATGCTAGCTTCATCTCCGTCTGCAGTAACCCCCAGCAAGCCAATGTGAACACTAGAGGCGCTCTGACTTTTTGACTGGCGAGGGAGGGGAGATGCTTGCCTAATACATTACTTTGCGTCGAGTGATGTCAGCCGATCTACTCTATAATGTAGGAAACAAAAAAAAAAATATGCTTTTTTTGCACAAAAAATAACTGTTAAAAGATAAACTGTATTAAATCTAGAGAAGAAATAATTACAATAGCACATCATTGTACTCTTTTATATCTGCTTCTTTCCTGGGACACCATATAATAAGTATGCCTTCTGTCAGAACTTTATAAATGAAGGGTTTGTGGTTCTCTACTTACCTGCATGTTTCTTTTCTCTACTTGTTTTTTATATATATTGATTTACGCTATAGATTTGGTAATTATTTTAACTTTATTTAAAGAGGAAATTAAAGTCTTTTTAGATGTGTCCAACCAAATGTAAAAAAACAACCCTGAAACCTGTATGTGTACTGTATGTATGATTGAAATGTTTGAAACACAAATGTGTGTATAAACCATTATATAAGCAACGTATCTGCCCGTGTGTTTATTTTACCCTTGTATTACACTATGCAACCTCTGTTGAAATCATTATTTGCATCAGACTCCACAACCAATTTCATTTATCCTTTTCAGTTCTCAGACTTGCACTTACACCAGAAGAACTCTACAGCTCTACAGGAGTATATGGGGTGGTGGTAGCATAGTGGTTAAGAAGCTGGCCTAGCATGCAGTAGCCTGAAAAGTTGTGGGTTGTGGGCTCTGGGGACAATGGGCCGGTAAAATGACATGTGATTTTGGATATAAGCGTCTGCTAAATGAATAAATTGTGTCACTTGAACATTTTTTGAGCATTTTGGACAAGAAGACAATATTTCAGACCACCAAAACTGTTTTTATTTACAATATGTAAACAGTCGTGAGGACGCCTCACAGGAAAATATACATGTACAGTCAACAACAGAACCCAGTGGCTTGTGGATGAACAACAGCATTAAAACTAAAGGAAGTATTCACAGGCCACTGAACCAGGTAGTGGAAGTCTCCTGGGTCATACATGACAGGTGCCTGCCCGGCGTTGGTCTCTGGTGGCGAAGCATTCAAGCAGGATGTCAGGAGAAGCTGTGAAGGAGCAGGCAGTATCACGCAATCATCATGACTAAGGCCCAATCCAAACCCCCACAGAGTCAGCTCTGTGAGTTTGTCACATTGTGTTCTGAATCGCATTGCACATTAAATCAAATGTTTATGTCGTCATGTCATTAGCATTCATGGAATCGGGTCTCTTCAAAGTAGTAGACACAAACATTGGCCTACAGTGGTCCGTATGTGACATTCTTGACTATGGGTCCCCGCCTATTCAGTGTGCAAACGTAAGGTAATATAGTGAGCAGAAATGGCAAAGGTCCTTAAGCAGGTCTAGCTGGGGTGCTGCATAAAATAAGCATACAAATGTTCATTCTTATAGTTAAAAATTCTGTGGAATTTCTCGCAAGTCACTTTTATTTGCTGACCCCAATGGTGAATATGACAACATTAACAAAAGCAATGTATTCAAGGTTAACTGATTGCAAATCTCACCAGTATGCTGCAGGCGTTCCCCTTGCATTGTCTCATTTGGCAAACATTCTTTTTGTGTAAACGCGGATAATAATTTAACTTAAATAAGTGTGATGCAAAGGAAAGGGAAAGAAAGTACGCTGGCTACAGTATAAAAATAATGCACTCTCGTTCATGCCCGGGTATGCAATCCTACTCTTGCCACCACAGAAAGGCTGATAGACACAGATTGTACAAATGGAGGGAAACAAAGAACAGAGATGTTCTCTTCGTGGCAATATTCACAGTGAAGATATTTCCATCCAGATTAAAAATGGCCGAGCAAAGTTCTACTTTTAGATCTTCAGAGGATGGGAGGATTCTTTTCAGCATAACTGAAGTCAAAGAAAAGCAGCCTTGGGGTTCCAAGAGAACAGGTTGAAAACAGAAACATCTGGTTCAAAACAAACAAACAAACAAAAACAAACAATTAAAAACATATTTTCTGTAGTGAACAAATAGACTGTAGTTTCTTCTTCTTTTCTTTACAGTACAGAGATTAAGTGCTGTTCCTCAGGGGAAGGGAGTGCTACGCCAAGCTGACGGTCACACTGTCTTTGCCCTTCTCCAGGTCCGAGTTCGGCTGCGTGCCCGCCATCGACGCCCCCTCTTTGGGGGAGTTGTGTGTACTGCCTGGCTGACCGCACACCTTCGCAGGGGTGTCTGTGCACTGCTCTGTCTCGGGCTCCTGCTGGGAGGCGGTGGCTGCACGTAAACAAACAAACAAACAAACAAAGGCAAATAAACACATGGACAAACCATCATGAGGGTAAAGCTCTGTTTGGAGGCGTTTGCTATCTAAACGACGATATGGTAATTACATCGGTCTGGCATTTGTTATGTGGGTGGGAGAAGCAGTTTCTTAAGCATATACTTGTCCGGGAGTGCTTAGCAAGCTAGTAGATACACAGTACTGGCAAAAGATTTGTTATTATCAAATAAGTAATCACATGTGTTTGTAGGTTTGGAGACAGACACTAAACACTGTCAGAATTGCAGAGAAGTAACGTTATAACATATAAACTGATCTGGGCCTTAAGTCGATTTAAATGGAAAATTACTTGTGTCATCCATCATAATTCATGTCACAAAATGAACAAACAACAAAAATGCAACTGCTACCCCTGGAGCAAAAAGAATATTTGGATTGAGAAAGGATCAGGCTATTTTTTTCTTTGAAAGAATCAGGTTGTCAGTCGAAGTTAAGTGACCCTTATTCACATGAATCACTCTGATCAAGATGCCTGCTTACTCCTTGTGAACACTTATACTATCAGTGACACCACTGTGGCATATTGGTGTCACATCATTAAAGGTTTTATGTGTGGGAAATGTAGGTTAAACTGTTAAAAAATTATCAAGAAATGTCAAGGCCATTCAAATTCTACACCTAAGCACCATTAAAGGCTGATGATGTGTGTGTTGAATTAGTGGTGAGTAGTAGAGGTGGTGCAGTGGATCTGGAGCAGGGGAAAGAGATGAGCGTGTGTGTGTGTGGAGAGAAGTGAGGGTGTGTGTGTGGAGTGAGGTGAGGGTGTGTGTGTGGAGAGAGGTGTGGGTGTGTGTGGAGAGAGGTGAGGGTGTGTGTGTGTGTGGAGAGAAGTAAGGGTGTGTGTGGCACTGTGGAGAAAGGTGAGGGTGTGATGCTATAGAGGTGAGGGTGTGTGTGGAGAGAGCTGAGGGTGTGGAACAGTAGAGTGAGGTGGGGGTTTGGGCCTGGAGAGGACAGGGTGTATGTGGGTGTGTGGAGTAAGGTGAGGAGGTGAGGCTGTCAGAGATGGAAGAAGTACACAATTCCTTTACTTAGGTGAAAGTACTGATACACCTTGTCAAATATTACTCCAATACAAGTGAAAGTTGCAAAGTCAAAATTTAACTTGAGTTGAAGTACAGAAGTACTTGCTTTTAAAAATATTTCATTTTCGTTCAGTTGTGAAGACATACCATACTGAATGACAAAAATAATAGTCTGCTTGCATGATTATCGTGCTACATGCTGTTTCAAACACAGCTTTGGGAGTGTATAATGACTAAGAATGTAGTGCAGCATCATATTTGGGGACATTGTGCACTATGGCTCCAGGCATCCCAAAGTGCTTGGAGGATAATGCACTGTAGTTCTGCACTTGTGTGACAATAAGTGGGGATTAGGAGACATTTTGCCAAAGCTTACCATTAGTACCATTGTACCGAAGCTTAACATTAGTGTTTCATTGTGGCCAGGTTCAGTATCCCATGTTTGTAACTTGGTCTTTTGTCAACTTTGGATTTTACAGTAGGCTACTTGACGACGTGGACTAACTCAGACATTTCTCCACGTTCATCAGCTAGCTAGCTGGCAAATAAGCCAAGCTAAGCAGCAGTTGGAATGGTTATTCAAGAACTGAGTGAAGTGATTTGAGTTGTGTTAAATATTAATGTTGGGTGGGAGAATATAGATACAATTTGCTTGTTTTATTGGTGAAAAGGACCATCTCGTGGGGACTCATGGGCTTTTTTGTATTTCGAGACCAGGAAATACAATCTCATCTCTACACTGCTCATCACAAAGCTTTAAGATAACGCAGGAAAGAAGCAAGTGTCTTAGTGCTCGAAGCGTTACACAATATATTTTCCCATATCTCTGAGACAAGTTGGGGCAGTTTCATGTCTCTGTTGCTCTGCTGAGTTTCGGGCAGGGGAGTACATGATGTCAGAATCGCCAAGTATCTTGTAGGGGCTGTTTTTAGTTGTGTGCTTGAAGTTTACTTATTTTTGACATAACTCACCTCAAATGCATTAAAACAAAAGTAACAAGCCAGTTCTGAAAAATTAAGGAGTGGAAAGTACAAATGTTTCTGTGAAAATGTAGGGGAATAAAGTAAAAAGTTGTTAGAAAAATAAATACTTAAGTAAAGTACAGATACCTGAAAATGCTACTTCGGTACAGTGCTTAGGTGTTTGTACTTTGTTACTTCCCATCTCTGGTGGCTATGGGGAGAGGTGAGGCTGTGGAGCAGTGGAGTGAGGTAAAGGTGTGGGTCTGTGGAGAGGAGAGGGTGTATATGGGTGTGTGGAGTAAGGTGAGGGTGTGGGTGTGTGGAGAGAGTGGAGGGTGTGGGTGTATGGAGAGAGGTGAGGGTGTATGTGGGTGTGTGGGGAGAGGTGAGGGTGTATGTATTAAGTATAAGTATATAGTATAAGTATATGTACTTTTTTGATCCCGTGAGGGAAATTTGGTCTCTGCATTTAACCCAATCGGTGAATTAGTGAAACACAAACAGCACACAGTGAACACACAGTGAGGTGAAGCACACACTAATCCCAAGCGCAGTGAGCTGCCTGTCCCAACGGGCTTCGGGGGAGCAGTGAGGGGTTAGGTGCCTTGCTCAAGGGCACTTCAGCCGCGGCCCACTAGTCGGGGCTCGAAGCGGCAACCCTCCGGTTATAAGTCCAGAGTGCTAACCAGTGGGCCACGGCTGCCCTTATGTGGGTGTGTAGGGAGGGTGTATGAGGGACTGTAGAGAGAGGTGAGGGTGTGTGTGGGACTGTAGAGAGAGGTTAGTGTGTGGGATAGTGGGGGGAGAGAGGTGAGAGGGTGTTTAGAGCTGTATTCAGGGGCAACCGTACCCGACTGTGTGCAGGACTTCATGTGCTCGGGCCAGTGGGCTTGCTGGCAGGGGTAGTCGCAGTAGCTGGTGTTCCAGCAGCAGTAGAAGATGGCCTCCTTGCGGCAGTTGGCGCACCACTGCTTCTTCTTGGTCTCGTCCACGGCCTGCTGCTTCTCCACCTCCATCTGCTTCTTCACCTCCGCCACCAGCCGCTCACGCTCCTGCTCCAGGCTCTGACGCATCTCTGCCATGGTCAGCTCTGTGGCGCAACATACACACACACACACACACACACACACACACACACACACACACACACACACACGTGTGTGCACACACAGGAACGCACACACATGAACATGCAGACACACACAAACACATACAGAAGAAAAAACAGACAAATAGGCTTAAGTAATGTAACCACAGACATACATACCTATTCACAAACAATTCCTGCTGATAATGTCATGACTACACAAGACACAGTTAGACTGAAGATGCTATCTTCCACTGGTAACGCTGGCATTCACATTTGTCTAGCACATTTTAGGCTTGGCCCAGCAGATAGATAGATGGATAGATAGATACTTTATTGATCCCCAAGGGGAAATTCAAGGTCTCGGTAGCATACAGACACACAGCATGCACTTACAGCAGAAAAAGTTATAATATAAATATTTTAAAAAAGCATCACAGAGTGAGTGTCCCTTTCCGAAACTAGTTACTACACCCTCTCCTTAGCCACATGCGCTCCGTTTGGGCGTTCATGTGTAGTGGTCCGCCATATTAAGGGCCATCCGAAACCAATAATTGTTAAGTGACCGCACCCGAGGGGGAGTGGATAGGGGCCAGTTTGGGAAAGGGTTAGAGTGTCCATCCCCTGGTCCAGTGGTTTTCAACCAGTGGTCCGTGAGGACATTGCTGGTGGTCCGTGACCATGGATTCAGTAATGTAGTTGCAATGTGAGAATCAGTATTTTTTATTCAGTGGTGGTCCTGGCGTTAAGTAATTAGTCAGAATGGTGGTCCCTGGTTCACAATCAGTTGAAAACCCCTGGCCTGGTCATTTCTGCTTACCCAGGTTGTGCTTCATCTCCGAGAGCTCCTGCTGATGTAGCCACTGCAGTTTCTCAATCTCAATCCTCAGCCGCCGGATCTAGAGATCACAGTGTCACATAATGTTTGAGAGTACATTGTGCGCATATTGCTGTAGCTTCATGGTATGTATTAGGCTTGTAAAGAACACATGCAGCTAACTCCTCAGAGACTTGTTTAAAACACTTAATGGAGATATGTGACCAAAACAGCCTCTAATGGCATAAACTGATTCAAATGTCCAGAGGTTTACCATTAAGTGTGTTTGTTATTCAGGAAAATTATTTATTTCATTAAGATCACTGCAGTCTTCAGATCCTCCATTGGGATCTGTCTGGGTGTTGCAAATAAGCATTGATCTTAAATATATAAATAGAGGCAGAGACAGCTTCAGCGCCTGAAAGTGCCATACACAACTCTCAGCGATTTTATACATAAACCCTTTAGATTTAAGACACACTTACCTCTGCTATTGTGTTGCCTGAGGTGCTCTTGGACAAGTCATTGTAGATCTCAGTCATGGTCCCCTTGATTGCATCCATTATCTGTTGAAATACAGATACAGATACAGTCCAGGTTACATCAGCATATATATAGGAGGAAAGTTGTCAACACAACACACCACATCACAACACAACACAAAATGGACAGCTGTTTGTTTCTCCTGGTGTAGTGAAGCACGTGGCAGTTTGCACAGGTGTCCTTCCTCTACCTTCCCCTATCTTGTGGCCTTATTTTAAGAGTGGGGAAAGTTAGGCAAAGTGCTTCTGCTAGACTGGGCTGTCCACCCCTGCTGTTGTGTAAACAACAGAGTAGGACATGCTTGGCTTTGGCTTGCTAGTTGTATTCTGGAGTTGCAGCAAACCCTCCAAATGCAGAACAGCTTAAATATAGATGCAGCTTTAAAATGCAGCTCTTCTTATCTGGTTGTTCTTTTCACCTTACATTGATTGTTTTTATACCTCTGAAATCTGCACACAGTTGCTTCATACAGCATGTATCTTATTTGAAACTTCATACAGATGCTGATAAAGACCAGTCAACCCTTCCACAGAACTGTAAAGCACAGAAAACCCATGACACTAATCCCTGCTGATCTTTACTGCACATAATCCAATCAGCATGAAGGCCATGTGATCATCTGGAGAGATGGCCTCCACAGAACAGTCCTCTGAATGATGAAATAAATCATGCAGGGCTTTGAGACTATGACTCTTGTGGCCTCTTCTACTTGTACTTCTACTATCTACCGGTACTTTTGCATTCAGTCGACTATCTACTTTTGCACATTCATTTGTTTTTTTTATCTGAAGGAATTTACTGTATATTAGCATAGCTCTATTTGAGCAAATTGGGAGTGCTGTTTACCTTGGTTGTGTATTTGGCGATATCGGCCGCCTGGTCGGCTGAGGCAGTGGGGATGTGCAGGTCGGTTGCCACGACAGCAGGAGACGAGGATGAGGAGGAGCTGCTCATGGAGCCGCCAGGTGTCGCTGTGGCGATGGCCACAGATACTGGGGAGGTGGTCACCAAGGTAACAGAGGACGTGGAGACGCTGTGGGGGGACTCCTTCTGCTGGACTGCTGCAACAAATCAAAAATATGAAGCAAGCGTGCTTTAGGAGAAAAGGTGGACAGTTGTCCTCCATCAGGTAGCTCACAATGCATCCTTGAGAACCAAGGTCAACCAAAACAAACAGGCCAAATGAGGAGAAACCAAATGGGTAATGGGAAACTACATGGTGACATTCAATACAATGAAATATTTATATCTAATATAGATTATCTAATAACGCAGGTGTGTAGTATCAGTATTGCACAGTATCGCACCTTTAACAGCCTGTCGTGTCTGATAGCGCGTGCTGGATGATGCTTGCTGAGCCCCAGATGTGGATAAGACCTGCTGCTGCTGCTGGCTGCGTTGGGGCTGCGTCTGCACCTGTGCCTGCACCTGCGCTGGAGTCTGTGGCGTCTGCGCCGGAGTCTGCGGCGTCTGCGCTTGTGGCTGCCCGCTCTGCTGCTGCCGCTGCACCTTCTGCATGTGCCACTTCTGCGACGACGTCTGGAACTTGGCCGTGGGGTTCCACACCACCGCACGCTGCACCACGGGCACCGTCTCCCGTGGCAGCAGCGGCCGCTGCTTCTTCACCGCGGCGACCGGCGCCACCGGGGAGGACGCAGAGGCGGCGGAGGAGGTGGTGGTGGTGGAGGAGGTGGAGGCAGAAGCGGAACCTGGGAGAGGGGTGGAGGAGGAGAGGAGCGCCGTGGGGAAGGAGAGGATGCTGGGAGGGGTGGGCGCAGAAGGCTGGGCGAGGTCTTTGGGACCCGGCGAAGAGCAGACTGGGGTGTTTTGTTGAGACGGTGTTACCGCACTAGTGGTGATGGGGGCTTTACCTGTGGTGGAGACAACACAAAACATCAAAGTGGTCAAAAAACAGCCCAGGCCACAGGCACTTCTGCAGCTTTGTCAAGACTAAGACTAAACTGGCTCAACATGTTTACATTGTTTACAGTTTATTATGGACCATTTACTGTATTCTAAGTATTCTGTATTCTGAATGTTTTAAGAAGAACTTTATGGCTATTCTGTGTCAGACATATGTGGAAAAATCCTAAGTGGTCAGTAGTCAGCTCAGTGTTTTCAGAAGTACCATCTGACTTGGCGGCGGTGCTGGCCTCTTTAAGCGCCGAGGCTGCGGCCGACTCTCTCCTGCTTCTCTTCCTCTCTCTTCCTCCCTGCTCGTCCCCCAGGTCGATGACCAGCTCCCTCTCCGAGTCGGAGTCCATGTCTGCGTTCAGTGTCGGAGGCGGCCGTCCTTCCTCCGAGCCTCTGGGCTTGTCCCGGGCCAGCGGGGACTCCGGCGGCGCTGCTTTGGGTCTCTCGGGGGCGTCCTTCTCGGCGTCGGACCCCTGCTTGTCTTTGCCCGCGGGGTCTTCGGGACCAGCCTTGGCTGCAGGCTCTGATTTGGGCACTGAGGTTGACCCCGACCCCGACCCTGCTGACGACGCCCCCCCGTCCGGACTACTCTTCTCCTGCTCCTCGGCGGGAGGTGAGGTTGTCGAAGTCGATGCCTTCGTCGTCTTCTTCTTGGACGCGTCCTTCTCGGGCTTGTTGGAGCCCGTGCCGCCGGACTCTTGGCCCTCCTTGCCGGGCTTTTGCTCGTCGTCGCTGGCGTACTCGCTGTCGCTCGAGTCCGACTTGTCCGACTCCTCCGAGTCCTCCACGCCCTTGTACACATCCTCAGAGATCTCATTGATGCCTGTGGAGCAGAGGCTGACACTAATGCAAAGCCTACATAGGAAACCCAGTGCCTTTCACATTACACATTAGCAAATTCCTGAACTTGCTTAGTGAATGGAGAAATTATAGGCAGAATAAACAACAAGTTAGGACTTTTACTTTAAATTTGTCAAGCGGAAGATTCGCTCTTTGTGAAAAAGAACTTGCACTGTCTCGTAGTGAGTTTGAAGGCTATTTGCATTTATTAATGTAGTAGATGCTTTCATTCAGACGACAGTACAGTACAGTACAGTAGAGTAGTCATCATCAGTAGCCTACAGTATGTGTACTCCCTCCCTTGTTCTACCTCCATGTCTACCAGATGCACCACGGGAACGTTTTCAGCGCTCTCACTCACCCAGCTGGGCCTTGCAGTTCTCGATGGTCTTGTCGAGGTTAAGCTGGAAGCGGCTCCGGATCTGCCTCTTGGGGGAGGTAAGTAGGGGTGGCGCTCCCTGCTGCTGCTGCTGCTGCTGCACGCTCTCGCTCAGCTCCTTCAGGTCCATCTCCGCCTTACTGCGGTCTGAAAGCAAACAGGAATTCACCTCTTTGTTTTCAAACAGGAATTCACCTCTTTGTTTCACCTCTATTACACTCATTTGATACAGAGGTGGAAATCTCTGGCTTCAGAAAGTAGGTCCTGCCACGTATGAGTTTTAGCAAGTCCTACCATGTATTAGTTTAACATGTGCACTTCACACAGATTTCACTAATTAGCTGAGCTACCTGGTTGAACCAGAGACTTTCTAATGAGGAGACACAGCACTCAAAAAATCCTCCATAGAAATGCATGGGGTTTGGCTGGTGTTGCAGGTGAGGCTGTCAAGAAACACCACAATCGATTTATGTTTCTAACTTTTTAAAACATTTTAAAACTTTAAACTTTAAAAAGCAAAGGGGGATGATATTGAGGCTGACATTACAAGAATTGCCTAATCAGACTAGAAAGCACCTTCTTTCTTTTGAGATCTAATTTTCTAAGTGGTTAGTCCAGCCCCTGAAGAATCCATCTGTTGTGAAAAGGTCTGGTTGTGTGTATCTGTCGACATATTCACTAAATGTGGGCTACACCAAGTTGCTTTGAATAAAACTGTATGTCTATCAGCTCTCAAACTTGCTTTGAATAAAGTTATCATTTTCTCACCCTCTACTCACTTTTGTTTTATCACTTTCATTATTTTTTATGCCACATATGAGTTTTAGCAAGTCCTACCATGTATTAGTTTAACATGTGCACTTCACACAGATTTCACTAATTAGCTGAGCTACCTGGTTGAACCAGAGACTTTCTAATGAGGAGCCACAGCACTCAAAAAATCCTCCATAGAAATGCATGGGGTTAGTTTGTAACGCCAATATTTGTCTACACATATCCCGCCCCTTCCACGGAAAAAAAGTCGACAAGTGAGTACATTGTGCCAATCACGTGTTGTGATCTCGCAGATGGAGCAAGGTTGGTGTCGTGAAGCCTTGCGCACGTGCATTTCTTCCTAAATAGATGCCCGATAAGTGCCCAAAAAGCGTTACAATATGGCCGCCAAGTGGAGGGACTTGCCTAAAAGGACTTTGGTTCAACTAATTAAGTTGTGCTAATTAGAATTCACTGGATTAGTGAATGGTTGGAACAAATTCAGTGGAAGGAAATCTCGAAACTGGTAGTACACTATATCTTGCAAGCTATAGGCAGGAGATTTTTTTCCGGAGCTCACCGAGGTTGAGGTTCAAGATGCTGCCTGTAGCAGGGGCCTTCTCCTGCTTGACCGTTGCGGATGGTGCTTGAGAGTGGAATGGTTTTGGGCTGTCCAGGAGGATGCCTGTAGCACCTGGCTTGGCTGGTGTTGCAGGTGAGGCTGTCAAGAAACACCACGATCGATTTATGTTTCTAACTTTTTAAAACATTTTAAAACTTTAAACTTTAAAAAGCAAAGGGGGATGTTATTGAGGCTGACATTACAAGAATTGCCTAATCAGACTAGAAAGCACCTTCTTTCTTTTGAGATCTAATTTTCTAAGTGGTTAGTCCAGCCCCTGAAGAATCCATCTGTTGTGAAAAGGTGTGGTTGTGTGTATCTGTCGACATATTCACTAAATGTGGGCTACACCAAGTTGCTTTGAATAAAACTGTATGTCTGTCAGCTCTCAAACTTGCTTTGAATAAAGTTATCATTTTCTCACCCTCTATTCACTTTTGTTTTATCACTTTCATTATTTTTTATTAAGAATTTATTAATATTTTTCATTTAGACGTTATTCTGTCTTTAGTCTGACCTGACTGTAATAATTAAGAGTACCTGTGCAGTCTTGAGATTCCTCTCCGGTACTGTAGTGTCCAGGGGGGGCTCTGGCCTGGCCGCCCTTCTCTGTCCCTTCCTGCTCCCCGTCAGAGCCTGTGTGGGCCGACGAGTTCGTGCTCATTGGAGAACGAGGCATGTCCGTCACCGAGATCCGCCTCCCGGCGGGCGCGCTCATGCCCCCTCCTGCTCCGCTGCCACTGCTGGACAACATGCTCTTGCCCAGGATCATCTTGGGAGAGGCGGTCATGTCAAAGTTGAACTTGATCTTCTCCTGCTTCTCTGGCTTGACGGAGCCCGCCGCCGGGTTGGATGGGTCCAGCAGCATCTGGAACTGGTTGTCGGGCGTGTACGGCGTGCGGAAAGGAGCGTAGTTGAAGACGCCGAACTTCTTGCGGATATTCTCCACGTAGACCTCCATCTCTTGCATGGCGCTGTTGAAAATGCTCTTGGTCTTCTTCACAGAGAAGGGAATCTCTTTGGACATGAGGTAGCAGTTGTTGATAGGTACCCATGCCCTAATGAAGGAGAGGATCTTAGTAAATGTCAAGCAGACCTTTTTCCCCCAACATAAGGTCTAGTGCATTTATATGACATATTAATATTAGGTAAATATTTACATTCATACCTAAATTGATAGTATCAATCAATAAGACTCGAATTTATCCTGTGGCATCAGTAATCTGTTAAACATATTAAATGTGTTTCTCTCTCACCTGTCATGTTGACCAAAGAAGCGAGCATCCACCTGTCCATCTTTGTCTCGCAGAGCTTTTGCTGGCCAGAAAGGGAATCCCTTCAGTTTGGCCCAAACCAGAGGATGGGGGTTACTCTACACAGGGCCAAAGTATATATTAGAAATATCTTAAAGAGGGTTTTCGTTTTCTTACAAAACCACTACACTCTCAACCTGTACTTTGCCTGTTCTAATAATAACCTATAAGAATTCTACAAAATGTTTTCTAAAATGCTCAATGTTGGATCTGGTCTGAGAAGAATTTAAGGTGAAGTAAGGCATACAAAAATGTAATTACCCATCATAAAGAGGGCACACAAATGGCAGATAAACAAATGAACACTCCCAATGGAAGCAGAGGTGTTATGGTCGAACAGGACACTTACACAAGGCTCACAAAACCAGTTGTCTCTCTTCTGGCATGCTGACAGGTAGCACTCTGGACACACTTCAATCTCGTTCATCTGCCAGGGAGGAAGGGGTTGACATTTCACATCATGCGTTACAGATACACTATAACTTGTTACAGATACACTATAACTTAGGAGATTGTGGGCCCTAACTAAAATACTGGGCAAAGTGTAAAGCCTAAAGCAGGGGTCTCCAACATTTTTTCCTCCGAGAGCTTTGACAAAATGGACATGGTCGAGAGCTTTTATGTTAGTACTTGTATGCCATGTATTCACATAGCTGATCTCCACCCAAAACCGCTGAATAAGATTTGTATGTGTTTTATAGGTTCCTTTCAACTCATTTACCTTCTCTTTTTGTAGACTGTGAATTTGATTTCATAGGAATTTTAACATGTTTCCCAAGTGACTGGGTTATCAGATTTATGAGCATCTTCCTCAAACCTTTTGGAGAGCTACTTAGAAACAGTTGGGGAGCTACCTAAAGTCTAATTAAAGCTTGCTTATTTCACAATGCAAGTAGGACGCTCCATTGACTTAAATGGGATTTCCCAAAGTTCTACCGGTCATTAATTTCGTCTAAGGACCTCTAAATAATGACCGCTGTCAATAGCAACGGATTTCCATTCAACAGTGAAGGTAGAGAGTTGATCAGCTGTGTTCTAAAGAACGTTTGAATCAAGTTCAGCGTGTGTTGCGAACTATTTGTTTCTCAGCAAAAGCCACAACGGTAATGGTAACAAATAAATGTAAAGAGACATATTGTGGAGTTTATTTTTTCGTTTTGACAAGTAGCCGTACAGTATAATAAGCGGGATAATGTATAGAACGCCGGTCATTGTTGGGAAAATAAGTCCAGGCAGGGCGAACCGGACCCCTATTTGCAAATGCAATACGATGAGAACGATCCTACGCACCAACAACGGTGGGTTAGCCAAAAGCTGTCTCACGCCACATGATGCCGTCAGTTCATGCACAAGAACTTTGCTCACACACTGACTTCGAACACCATTGAAATTAGGGGCCATTGTGTCTCTATATCTCTGCACATCCTAAAACATGTCCTTTTTTTTGGAACACTCAAGATTCCAACTGGGAGAGGGGAATTCTGCTTTCAGGTCTTTGAGGGGCGAGGAGCTTGGGGGCAAAATGAAGTCGTCTAATTACAGGTTTGCAATGCAGGGTAGTGAATTGTGGTATTTCCCTCTCAGTCATCACTGTCATAACAGTAACAGCAGATATTGATGTCTATGTACTAAATACATCATGTGATACATGCGTTATTGTAAATACGCAATGAATTAGACATCATATCAACAACCCTTAAAGACACTTACCTCATGTTCACAAATTCGTACAATGACTTTAGCAGTAGCTGTGAGTTTGTGATTGCCTGTAGGAATAGGAACACAGAAAGCATATCCTGTCATCCACGATGCTGTCAAGTGAAGGGGTTTTCCATGTTTTTAAACCGTCAACATGACATTCATTCACTAACCTCCATTGTAAATTATACAGTTGTGCAAAATCCACTTGACATCCGCTAAGAAGGCCTCAGTGCATCCGTACATTTTCTTTTTGATGTTCTGAGGGAAAATTGCCAATAGAAAAGGTCAATGGGTTAAATATGTCAATGTGTTAACAAACAGGTTGACAAGGAGTACAAGGCGCATGTGTGAAGTTATAAAACAGGGTAAGTTACAAACAGGTTGACGTCAGCCAATTCATTTAGCATGAGATGTCAGTGGAGTGTGAGTGGAGTGTGGAGTTTCTGCTGACCTTCTCCAGTGTGCAGAGGTCCATGGGGTGGAAGATGTACTCAGCGTAGTCTGGATGCTGTTCCAGGGACACTGGCTTCTGAAAGGGCTCAGTCTGAAACACACACACACACACAGCCTCAAAGTTATCTAACATGTCAAAAACAAACACATGGCATTGTTACTTCCACCATCACCCAACACACACACGCACACACACACACACAACCAAGCTACACAGTCAAACTGATGATGAAGAAACAACAAAAACCCAGACGACTAAAACAACCCCACTCAGAACATGTTAAACAGAGAGGGCGTAGAGGCGGTGGGGGTTTAGGAGTGGGGGCACAGAAAAATAGAGAGAGACTTGAAAAATGCACACAGGCCACACAGGAAGGGCGGGGTAAGGGGCGGGGGAATGGGGTTGAGGGGGGGTGCTGTTTTACCCAATTATAAGCCTTTCTCTGCGAAGTAGTAGCGTGTGGGGAGTGAGATGAGGAGCGAGGCTGGTCCTGTAAGAGAACAGAGGGGGCAGCTATATCCTCACCAATCCACAGCCCCCCCACCCACTACCACCCCTTCCGCCCACCACACTCCCTCTAGCGCTGGCGTTGACCAGAACAGAGCCCTTGGCTAGTTCCTGTACGGAACTCCTCTACTGAAGCCGTGGCAAGCAGAACCTTTTGTTCTGGCTATGCTGAGGAGAGACGTAAAGGTGTAGTAAGATTCAAAGTGCATCGAGTTCTTGGTCTCATAATCTAACAGGTGGAAAGATAGCAAGGCTGGAAAAAAAAAAAAACAGTTTTGCTTTTTTTTTTTTACTCTTTAAACTCTCCACCTGAAGTTTCCATCTAGGGTGTTTATTCGCCAGGAAAAAGAGTAGCTCCACAAAGGAAATTATTCCAGATGGGACAACAAACAAATGGCTATATTATGATTCCTGATTTTACTGGGCTCACAGGAAAACATTCAGCACTGCCCAGACCCAGACGGTGCAAAGAGGTTTTGGAGAATCTGAGAAGGACCTTCCCAGAGCTCTCCTTTTACCAGCACGGTCTCTTCAGCCATGCAATATTCAGCATCTGGATAAATGTTATTATTTGCCGAATGTAAGTGTTATTGCCAAGCAAAATGCCAAGGACAAGGGCTATTGGAATGTGTGGTGTTTTGGTCCCAAAACAACAGTACTCACATAAAAAAGGTCATTGGCAGAAACATCAAACAAAAGTGGATTCTTTTGTTTAGCCACATGTCAGTGAACATACTGGTCCAATCTGTACATGCTATACAGTGATAACTTAGTCAGAACTGACAGCTCATATCAGATGCTCTTCTGGACGTCAAAAAAAAGAAGATAGAGAGAGAGAGAGAGAGAGAGAGAGAGAGAGAGAGAGAGAAGGGAATAGAGAGAAAAAGTAAAAGAGAGAGAAAAGAAAGAAAAAAGGAATAGAGAGAAAGTGAGAGAGATAGAGAGAGAAAGTACTTACACCCGGCTGCTTCATCTTCTGCAGAGCGAACTTAAGCAGGTAAGACAGCTGGTCTAACGTTAGCATGGTCATGGCCTTACTCTGAGTCTCTATGCATTCTGCTACAGTGATTTTCTGAGAAGGAAAAGGAGGACACAGAAAGGAGGAGAGCACACTGTGTTTACACTGTACAGAACACCACCTTCTCATCATCACTCTAATTCTGATACACTTGTGACCCTAAAAAGGGTAGTTGGCATTACAAATTAAGAATTACTATATTAATATAGCCCAAAACCGAACTGACTAGTAGTACAACAATTAAAATATTGACTGCAGAACTTTGACTAAATATTTCAGCACTTTAAAGTGATATGAACCGAGTACCGGTATTTAGGATTAACTGCCTACTATTCTAGTATTTTTTCAATGTATTTTGTTTACAAATAATGTGGACAGTTAACGTCTAAGGTATAGATTAATTCACATGAACTACTATGTACTTACATTACTATAAACTACTGGTTCATTTAATGTCAAAGCGGTAGCTAAATGGAAATCTTTCCTGCCCCAACCCCCTGCACCCCGAGCAGCCGACAGGGCCGCCCCTCAGCCCCCACAGCGCCACACAGCTCCAGAGGCTGGCTGCGGTGTGTGAGAGAGTGAGAGAGTACCTCACACTCGGGGCAGAACCAGTCGCCCTCGGGCTCTGCTGCTAGTTTCAGGCACTTAGCGTGGTACACACGCGGGCACAGCTCACAGCAGAGCACCTGGCCCTCGCGGTGGCACACCCAGCAGTAGAAGTCGTTGCGGCCGTCCTGCGGTACAACATCAACAGGGTCTGTGGTGAGTGCTGGCTGCTTCACATAGTAAAAGGGACCATGTCTTAGCTCAGACTGAAATGCAGGCAAGAGAAACACAAAAGGGGTTCGGGTTTCAAAACACACGCATGTGAGATTTCACACAGGCAAACACAGCTGGGCAGAGAAATAAAATATTAAACAAAGCATTATATACTACAATACACACACACACACACACACATGCATAGTAAAATGAATACAGGTGCCACACAGGGATGCAGCGCTTGTCTTTAATACATTACTGTATGATATAATAAAATATTTTAATATATATATATATATATATATATATATATATATATATAGAATTGTAGTACCACATTAGTAATATACTGTACCAAATAGTAATAATAAATAAAATTGTACAGTAAAAACATGTTGCCCATACTTTAAAATATGGATGTGCAATGTCTTTATTCCTTAATCATGCAAAATATGATAGGGACCACAGTAACAGTGAGCTAGAGTAAGAAGCAGGTTGGTCCGTTTCAAAACCCCAAAATAGAGTACTCTATTGCAAGGACCCTAATGTAGCATATTCTGCTAGTCTGTAGTCTGCTTCACACAAGAAGTCAATAGATTATTTGATGACTGGCCATGCTGGACTTGCTAGCATTGAATGTGCAATGTCATAGAAAAACAGTCCTCACACTTCTCCTTCATCGCAGACAATATGCGAGCTAATGTTAAGTTAAATAAGTTGTGGATGTTTTCCACAACTTGAGTGCTTTCTTTGCTTTCCTTCCAGCGAGAAGTAGCGTTTGATTAATAGATATTGGGCAGATACTCGGAGTCTGTTTAACTGCCTTGATTGAGTGCACACAGGCTCCAGAGTTTTGCTTTGTAATGCTGGTCCTCTTAAGTCTCCATAATTACACTGCCTGATAATCAGTTAAAAGGCTAACATGAGAACTGAATTAGGAGTGCATGGCGTGTTGACTCAATAGCGGTGTCTGTATCGTGACCATTTGTATGTTTTTACAATATCTTCAGTCTTTTTGATTTTGGCCTGGCTGTTTGGCCAAGTCAAAGTAGTACAAACAAATCTATGCCACTTAGAGCCATGCCATGTAAGACATGTTTTCAACAACTGATCACAGTTCATGAAAGTGAAGACTTCATGAACTCTGGCACTTAACCCCAAGCTGCCCCTGCAATGTGCATCTGTAAGTCGCTTTGGATACAAGCATCAGTGTGGATACAAGTAAAAAGTTAAAGCTACCATGCAACCCAAAGACAATTTGCCAAGACGAGCCTACATTTTCTGTTCAAACTATTCAGTAGCCAAAATGCCATCCACCTGCCACTAAACAACTCATTCCTGAGACAGTTCCTGTTCTATAGGGATTTTGCAAGGGATTTTGGGTGAGCACTGTCAAGAATACAAAGTCCCAAAGGAACACAAACGCATGACATATGAGTCAACCAGATCATGTAAGGGAGCTGTTTCCTGTGCAGCTATTATCACACAGCCATGAGAAGCCTGAGGTAATTGGGGAGTAATACCCTGTAATACCCTTCAGCTATGGGTCTGACACATCTTTGACTGTCTCTAGGAAACTGTTCTCTGTAGACTGTTCTCTATTTGGAACAGAGAAAGTAATCTAAGTTGGCAACAGCATCTGACAAAAAATTATGTTTCAAGCACCGTCTCAAACATGCAACCATGCATCAAGCGCAAACTAAAATATTTGTGACTCATTGTAAAAATTCAATTTCAAATTCAAATTCACAACCAGAGAGAATCAGCTCTATTAAATACATTGTGTGTGTGTGTGTGTGTGTGTGTGTGATTTTGTGTGTTTTTGTATAGTCCAAAATGGGGTGGGATCCGGTGCTGCACCTGGTCTTTGCTGCTGTTCACTGCCCCTGGCTTCTTCTTCTTCTTCATGGGGCTTGGGGAGGTCTCTGATGGAGAGTGTCCATTGGATGAGTGAGGAGGGCTGGGCACCTTGCGCTTCTGGGCAGTCCGATCCACTGACCCAGACTCAACACCTGCAACTGAACCCACCCAATCCAGGTCAGAATTGATGACACTGTTGGACTTAGGTCAAATTTTGATAAATATGGATGAAGGTGACAAAAAATGTTAGGTTAAGCCTACAGCTTTTACATACTACAAGCTATGTACACATGTACCCCACGATTGGTCCATCCAGAGCGACAGCTCATTCAGCCATCCAATCATAGAGAGAATTTGCCTGTTTGGAACAAGTCTTCCTGTGCTGCATGCTTTCCGTTTTACACCAATATTCTGAAAGCAACCCACTTATGCGAGGGTCTGAGGCTAATAGATAACCACCTAGAGTTAGCATTCACCTAGAGTTAGCATTCGAATGACCCCCATTTATTTTGCTGGTTTTTGACATCAAATAACTTTACATCTAAAGCATTGCATCTGTACCTTTATGTGACCATTGCTATTCTTCAGAGAAACATTAACACTGTATGACTGGCTCTCAGAGAAACATTAACACTGTATGACTGGCTCAACTACCTTGTATTTCCTATTATGGCCCTGTTTTTGTGAGACTTGCTCAAAGTCGTGTCATGTCATGTCAAAAGTCATGTCATGAACCTGCTACTTTCTGTCACACAGGACAAAAATAACCTTGCAGGGAATCTGGCGAAAGGCCCATGTGAGAGGGCATAAACTAGAGGGAAGCATTGGAAAAAAGCTATTCAGTGAAGTTTTGTTAGACTGGCAGAACAGTTACCAAAAGCTCCACTTTAACTCTAGCCACTCATAATTTTCTGTATGCAGCTATTAAACCTTTTTTCAGCCCACTGCTCAACGTCACATCTATGTCACCAAACTGAGCTGAGGCTGGGCGCTGCCCAACAGGAAACTGGTTCAAACCTGCTTCACTTCTCTCCAATAAGACCAACAGAGTGGCTTTGTCCATTTCTTTTCATGTCCATGACCTTACCCTGCCTTTGCATCACTGATTGAACTCAACAGTAGTACACTATTGTTGGTAACGTAAACACATCCGAGTTCCATTCATATGAACACTATGTAAAAGCAGGCCTCGGTGTTTGGCTGTTGGTCAACTGGCACACTCCAAAAAGCAGGTAGTCCTTGACCGAGTTAAGCAGCAATGTAGGCCAGGCTGTGTTTGCAGTGCTCCTTGAGAGGACACATCAATGCTGCAAGCCTGACTGATATTCTGACCATTTGAATATAGTAATCATCATGGTACTGACCACTACTGTAACCTTTTACCTCAGAATACGTGTGCAGTATCCCAGATAGCAAGAGGCTGGCGGACCACTGTCGGTCCATTGGGGGCATAGCTGGCGGTCCACTGGCATTTTGCTCATTGGTTCTCTGGCGGTCCACTGACGGGTTGCAGACAAATTGCCCAATATATTGCCACTATTGGTCTAAAATCTTTTTAATTTGTTCAGTTATGCTCCATATTTTTCCATCATTTTATTAACTTTTCTTAATATTAGGTTAAGTTAAATTTAAAGAGATGGTGGTCCAATGGCGGACCACAAGTGGCACGCCACTGGCAGCATACCACCAGCAGTCCGCTATCTGCCAATCTGATTTTGCTATCTGGGATGTAGTACAGTCATATGGTGTTTCGGAAACAGCCTAAGCTGTGGTGTAGAAAATAAATAGACAGTAAAGAATGATCTTTGATCTCTCACCTTTGGATCGTGTTGAAATCTCCATCCCCTCAACAGCATCCGACTCCACTTTCACCTCCTCCTCTGCCAAACTACAAGCAAAAACAGAGGCCTTGACAAGTTGCTAATGTATTCAATTCATGTCATGTAGCTGAGCATGGATCTGATCTACTGGCAGCATTGTGACATTGTTGGTGGTGTGATTTGGTTTGTTACTATAGTTTCAATTGAGTAGAATAGTCCATTGAATTGCAAGGAAAAAGAAACAGTCACACCAAAAGGCATATCATTCCAACAACTCTAAAGTTGTAGCTTGCTAAGCTAGCATCATCTATCTCTATAAAGAGTTTGCTATTTCACAGACTTCACCCAGATATTATGCCACAAGCTGACAGAACTCATGTGTTACTTCATGGGTCTCACATCTACATGACATCCAGATAGCATTAGTCATCACTGTACAGGCATGAAGTGCAACTGAGTTAGCCATAGCAGGAGATACTCACTGTTGCACACTTTTAATTAGTTAGTTGTTGCAAAATGATTAGCTAATATAAAATGCAATCACACATTTACATTTAAAGCATTATAACATGCACTATTATAGTTTAGGTGGTGTCAGGTGAGACCACATGCATCCTAGCAGGAAAAAGGCCATTAGCTGTGCTACAACATCTAATGCTGCTGAGTTGGCTGAATTTGTAGATTAGCGGTGGTAGCTATAGCTGGTTTATTTCCCAATTTGCATGAATTTACAGTAGCCTACACCTTTTTAGGGTGTGTCTCAATACACCACTTTCAGTTTATTAAAGATGAAAATCCATTTTTAATCCATTTCTTATAAACACCTGTTTAAAACTGAAATCCTTGACTTGTAATCATCCCTACCAAGAAGCACAGAAAAAAGTAAAATTCTCAAATTTGACACAGAGACCTCTAGAATATTGTTAGCCATGCCATGCTGTTCCCTTCTTGACAGTGGGCCACTAACTGCTGGTCTATTTTTGAATTGACATTTAAAAGTGAATCCAATCTCAAATCAGGGCTGCTTCCTGATTTACCTTCAGCAGAGAGAAAATCAAAATGTGAGAGATATTGTCAAAGATGGTTGATTACGAAGATACTTCCTGAGAGGCCATTTACTGTCCCTGGAAATGTATGCAAATAGGGTAGCAGTAGTACACACCCTGCATCCCCCATTTATGCAGTGATCGGGCTCCCTTTTTAACATTGAGGTCTATGGCAGAATCCAAGAATTTCCCAGAATTTGTCAAAGCCTTATTTTTCTGAGCAATGGATGCACATTTCGGACACGGTATCATGATCTCCAAACCCTCCTCCCCATTTCAGGAGAATGTCGTGACAGTCGGGAGAAAATCAACATGAAGGCACACCAAGTTTGTTTTGTACTCCGGCTTCTGTCTGGCATGGAACCGAGGCGTTCAAACGTCAGTCATACGTCAGTGACACGCCCCTGTGCAGGCGGGGACTGAACCAGAGCCCATCTCTGACTGAAGTCTACTTTGCCCTCATAGACATGAACTAGGACGACCCATCTTGCTACGCATTAATTATCTTTGATATTGTGATGGGTTGTTTAGGCTACATTCAGAGCATGTATCTCCTGTCTGAGGTTACAAGCAATCACATGCATCTCCTCAATCAATAGACCATCTTTGCTCATATAAGGAGATCCGGGTGTTAATTGAAGCTAACTACCTATGGCAAGTTGCATTGCAAGTTAGCTCTGGGGTAGCAAATATCTAAGTTTGCCTTCTTAACATACCCAAGATCACAGTACCCACTCAAAGGCAGAGGACAAAAGTGTGTTTAGCAAAACATCTACATGTCAGACTTCTTAGTCTCCACAAGAGTTTAACTGTGATAATTCAAATTCTATTATAATTCTAATGTCTATTCCTGTGGGCACCAACACACCTGATTCACTGACATCGTTAACCATCACATCTTCAGTGATTAGAGGAGGACCAGTGCAAACAAGCGTATTTCTGAGTACTTAATTAGCCTATTATAATTAGATTCAGATCTCAGTAATTACATCTGACAACCAATTAGGGCTGTGTATTGGCAAGGACCTCACGATACAATACGCATCACGATACATGGGTCACAACATACAATACATCACAATATATTAAGATAAAATACAATACAAATTGTGATATATTGCAATACTTTTTACCAAAAATGTTAAAATAAGTAGATCACATTATACAGATAATTCAGCAGACAAATAATTAAAAAATATCGCAATAGTCAGCTGTATAGACATTTTTGCACCGCCTAATGCTTTCATAAAAAATATCGATATTTGGCGGCAATGGTGATTCGATACGATATATTGTGCAAGTGACAATACAATATATCGATATTTCAATATCTAAAGCACAGGCCTAAAACCAACTCAAGAATCACTCCAATTTTCTGTTCTGGTACTTTGACAAAATATAACATCAGACTTTAATGTGTATGAAATGCGCTATATAAATAAACTTGCCCAGCCTCGCCTTGTCTAAACACTCAAACAAAACAAAAAAAGACTTTTGCTCAATAACACAGAGCATATTTTGCAAATCTTCCAACATAACTGTTGGGGCAAGCCAAGTTTGCAATAGGAAGGAATGTTTTTCTCTAAATTGACCCCTGTGACATATGCTCAGTCTCTATCCTCCAAAACACCAACACAATGAGGCTTCTCTCTTACTGCCATTTAGTTGACTGACATTCACTATAAGCTACTGATTCCTACCCAGATAGATTTCACTGGCCACTTAGGCGGCACTTCAAAATCAGTCTCCAACTACTGTATGGTCATTCTCATGCCTCTCCAAAGAGCAGTTTCATGCTCTGTGAACCTCCGTGAAGGTCAATCTGATAACACTAGAACACGAGTTCTACAAAAAAAAACTCCATAAGCCTGCTTATTATATGAACAACATTTGACTGGTTCCTTACTGTGATAAATCAAACAATCATCATCTTGTAATTATCAAACATCATATTTCCAACCACAAGCTAATATTGATAGTGTGTAGCCTACTGCAAAACATCATGCAAAATAGTGATGTAATAGGCTTTATGATTTCAATTTTTAATTATGTCTCTTACTATTTTTGTCACCACTATATTCACTACAATTTGACAGCTGATAAATAAAAATATGCATAAAGTGTAATTTGCACAGAGAGAAATTGGCACAGATAGAAAGTAAACTGATTTGCACAGTAGGGGAAAAAGGGAGAAAAAAAAATAATCAATTTATGCATGAATTTCATGTCTATAGCCTTGAAAAGCGAGCACACAGCTAGCGTGTGCTAATGGAGGGGGGAAGGAAGTGGTTTTCCTTTTCCCCGGGCCTTCAGCGATCTGCCTCACCGAAATTGATTACTGAGCCACTGAGGATGTGGACAGAATCATCTATCTGTTTTTACACAGTGACGTGTACTCTAAGTGCCAGACTGAGTGCAGGCAGGCGAGCTTGAAAGCCAGACCGAGTCGATCTGCCTCTGGCATCCTGATCATCTAAGCTAAACCATCAGCCTTTGAATTTTACATTTCCGCACAGCTGTGCATTGGTCGGACAGCCAGATTCTTTGTACTGTTCACATTTGGGCTGTGCAGCACAAGTACGGTAATCTGGCTATGCCTTGTTCTCCTCAGAGACTCCATCATAGGAGCTCTAGCACCCAGAGTGGGAGTTGTGTGCGTTTGCATGGCAACAATGCCTGTGCAGTCAGTGCCTAGTGATGAAGCTGGAGCTTGGCTGGTCACAGGCAAGCCCTGTGGAGAAACAACAACTCAGTAATCGCTAGGCCTGTTCTATAGATCCCTGCGTAAAAATCCGAGAGACAATGCCACACCAACCTGCCGCCCCTTGTAATCGACTGAAAGGAAGAAGACATTTCTTCTCAGCACTACAGCTCAGCCTAATTTTAAACTGAATAAATTCCCCATCAGTGAACTGTATGCCTCAGCCTTGCTGACTGACCTGACACATCAGCCCTCTCCCTCAATAAACACCATCAAATTGAAGCGTGGAATTCTCCAGTGACCGGGAATTTTTCAGCATCCACCTCACTATATATTTATTTCTTAGAGGCAACAAAGAGAGGGCAGGTTTCATTTGCAGCTGCAGTGCCAGTGACTACTTAAGTGGAAGCAGAGATCCCAGAGTCTTCTTCCAATGCAAGTGTTGTTGAGACAGCAGAATCACTGCTCCCCCTCCCTCCATCAGGTCTCTTTATCTCTCTCTGTCTCTCCAGCTCCATCCATCCTCCATCTTTAACCCCCCTCACCCGCACACACACTCACACATGCACACCCGCCGTTGCTCTCCTCCCTTCCTCCCTCTGTCCATCTCTGGGGGAGAGAAAATGACAGCACGCAGAGAAAAACATGTACTGAGACAGAGCACTTGCCATCTTGGCCTCCTCCTCCTGCATTTGAGTCTGCTTGCACTCTAGCAAAATCCACCATTCTTTTCATCTCATGCAAATCACTGCCACAGTACACAGCAAACTTGTCACTTCCGCAAACATCAAATATTTCCTGAAACAATAATTAATCTCATTACCTCACTGACATAACATTCAAACCTCAACATCACAATAATTCACACGTAGAAGCATACCTTTTTCTTTAAGGATACAAAATACAGGTTCTTCAGCCAGGGGCTTTTAAAAATACTGTTATTTTTTTCTTTTCTTTTCAAATTATGAGGCTGGTAGGGGATGAGACAAAGATGGGTGCAGAAATTTCCAGAAGGGCCCTGCTCTCCCTGCTGCTGCTCTCAGTGCGATTGTCAATCTTTAACCTCAGCTGTGGGCTACCGATTGGTTTGAGCACCACACGGAGGCATGTGATTGGGCGGCAGACGCAGTGTGCCACACTAGCTCCCTCTTTTCCCCTCTCCCGGCTCAGATCCTCTGCTGCAATGCAGGGAGGGTTTCTTGCCTTCTCTCTCCTCTTTCCTCCACCACTACAGCATGGCTCCTCACCTATTCCTTCCTTTCTCTTCCTGTTGTTGCTGTCGACGCTGTCTCTGTCGCTGTCACTGAGCCTGTGTGCGCGTGTTTTCAAAAAAAGAACACAGTGTATGGCTGATCGTTGACGCGGCGCATATCAGATTCCACTTCCCTTTTTGCCCTCCCTGGCTTTGAGCAATCTCAGGGCGTCCATTTTGAAGCCATGTTGTTGCTGCTGCTGCTGCTACCGCTGCTGCTGCACGACTGCTGCTGCCACAGAGGCTGCAAGCCTGCTGCTGTAGGGAAGAGCAAGCCTCTCCTTGCCTAGCAGACAGCCAGGGTCTAAAAGGAAATGCTCTCCAAGGGACTAACGCAAAAACAACAAAATAAAATAGGGGATGGAAATGTCACAGGCCTACTAGTCTAACCTGTACTACTGTTTAAAGAGGGAGTTAAAAAAAAACATCTTCAAAAAACCTTCATATTTAACTTGCCTCATCTATGGTGCTAGTACTTTTTTTTTTTTTTAATCTAGGCTTAATACTAATTAAATAAATGTATTTAGCATTTACAATTGGTAATGACTATATTATAATGAAAATAAAATTCACTATCACTCTCATTAGATCATTCACAATCTGTGGTCTGATCTCATCTCACAAGGTGCATTTGAGTTTAGCCAACAAAGCCACCTCGAAATTTTAGAAAAAAATAATTTGAAGATCAAACACAATCCCAGTTCACAGTTCAAATCAAAAGACCAGCACGTGTAACAAATGTGATCAATGAGAGAACAAAACATTATGAGGCCTCATGAAAAGATTAACTGACAGGCGTCTCACCAAACAGTGCTACAGCTAGCTAGCACAGGATTAAAAGGCCCTGCTCTTTAATCAGCCCTGATAACCCTTCAAACACCTGTTTTGTTACTAACAATCTGCTGAGAGCAACAAGGTCATCAAAGCCTCTTTCACTGGACTCTCACGTTGGGGTCTTGAGGAGATCATAAACCATTTCTTTTGTTGCCGTGCACAACACAGCAACACAGCAACACAGCGTGGTGTTTGTCTGATGGGCAATAGAAGCCGACAAACAAGAAGTGCAACTTAGAAGTGCACATGCAGTGGCATTTCAAGAAGACACAGACATATAACACCCCTCCCTCTGCCCCAATCCCCTTTCCAACTGAGCTCATTAATCTGAGGGTTTTGGGGTACCTTATTCAAAACAGATTTCTTGCTCCCCCAAGCTCTCTTTAATGTGCCTGTGTGGGATGATGCCCCGCTTCCCTGTCAAACCTCACACATTATCATAAAGAAGGGATAGGAGGGGCACAAGCAGAGAAGACGTCTGTAATGGCTGGCTTCATGCATAGAACAAAACCTTCAAGAGGGGCTCAGCATTAGGCCTACTTCCTCTCAAAACAGAGCCTGAATAGAGTCTGACAGTGTGCTGCTGACGCGATGCGAAACAGATCTGTTGTTTTGTTTTGGACTGATCTATGAAATAAAAAGAAAAAAAGAAATGCCCTCCAGCAGGATGAAACAGTTACAGCTAAAATAGTCATGAGCCGTGTGACAAGAAAATATTTCACATTTTATGACTTGGCTGATTTCTCATATTTAGTTTCTCTTCCTATGACCTAATGCCCCTGTGCCAGTCCAGAGCAGGCTGAACAGTGGCATGACCTGGCTTCTAAGAGCACTCTGCTGTTTAGATCTCACCATATGCTGTGGAGTTTCCTACCCCTGTGCCACAAGTCTGTGGTAGAGGCCTTCCATTTTGAGAGGTCTGCCTAGTGTCACTCTTTGAAGCCTCCTGCCTGTAAATGTTACAGCTTTTTGGGGAAAACAGAAATTTCCTACACTGCTGACACTCTTAGGCATAGAGACAAGCTGCTTCCTGACCCTGTGAGCCATTCTGTCACACAGCAGACAGTACAGAAAGAGACTTCTGCACTGAGTTCCTGCCTGCCTCCAGTCCTTTGGTGTTGTGTGACTGACAGACTCTCCCCCCATTCTATAATAGGTACTGTCTTCTAACAGCTTTACAGTTTCTAATACATAGGCTAGCAAGGTAAAAGAGGAAGTAAAATAATGAAAAAGCAGGCTTACCTCTGTGGATGCATGGCTAACAAACACAGTGTGTTATGTCAATGCTTACTAAAACATGGAGGACAGCCCTCAGCCTTCACTATGCTCACAGCAGAGCCACGGCACTTCAGGCTGTCCGATCTGCTGGCCAAATGTAAACTGTGCTTTGATTGGCCGCTTCTGAGGGGCAGAATGTAATGCAGTAGCTGATTGGCTGTCCCATTTCCTGGCTGTATGTCTTTTGTTCAGCACAGGCAAGCTACGGCAGCAGTGCTTTGGACAGAGGGAAAAGCTACTAGGCCCGATCCACAGGATCAACATACAGAAGGACAAAATGGCCCAGACAACTAAGCAGATTGAAAAAGCAGCTTTTTAATGACCATTTAGTGTCAAATTAATGTGATCATTTTGAGAGGGAAAGTCTTAAAGCAGATCTGTTACAGAACCCTATAAGGCCCTCGTCTCAAAAGGGAAGAAAAGGCCTTTGTCTCACAGATCCCTCCCTTAAGTTAAACAATCCGCAGCAAGAAAAAAAATAAACAAGAGAAAGTAAACAAGTACTCTACCAGGTACAAGCGCATCACTTTTTTGTTCTACCTAGAGCCTCCAAAGATGCAAATTAAAAATATGTATTAATTAATTATTGATTGATAAATTTAATACTAAAAATGCAGTCTGATGGTTAAAAAATGTAATTAGTTCTGTTCTGAGGAGGACAAATTCAGATTTAACAAGATCATTTTTGTTCTGTTAATATGACTAGTTTATGCCATAAAAATATGTGGACGTGTGCAGATAGAGTTGTGTCAACACCTGACACGATCACAATCATAAGAAAACTATAACATAAATTCTAAAAAAAAAAAAGATATTCATGGAAACTTTAATTTAAAATATTACATCTAGCAGAGTGTTACTCCTATAGTGCACTCCACATTATAGCCAGGTTTCACCAGACTCCACTTCATGAAGAGAGACTGAGTCTGAGTCACAGTCGAATGTTTCCAACCCTAGCATCAATGAAAATGGGCAAGACTTTGTCAACTTTGAAAACGTTACTTCCTCCTTCGTCTAACGTGTTTACCTTTGCTGTATAAATGTACACATTATTCCAACTGCAATTTTGTTGTTTGCAGGCGCTCCTACTACAGTTTACCGAAGCCACTTTTGATTTCGAAACTGATGTCATCCCCTCTTGTCGCTGATCTTGCATCTCTAGTAGTAAATAGCCTAAAAATAGTCTTTAAACTCTGTAAGTTTCACTATGAAATCAACGGGGGACATCCAATCTTGAAGGGAAGCGAATTTATTCTGAGATGGACAAAAACACATGTGCTAGTGCTACAAATAAGGTCACCATATCTGTGGATGCTGACAGTTGAGGCCTAGCCTTTGACCTGTAACTCACCTCAAAGATGGTTGATATAACTTGTGGATTATCATTGCTTTGTTTAGGTTAGCTGGCTAACACACTGATATAACTTATTTCAGCTCACTCTACTGACAATTATTTTATTATTATTGCGTTCCAATACTACGGCTTTTAAAGTTAGGCCTAATGTTACCTAACAGCCCATCCCTGTCAAACAAGTTAGCTACTAATGTTGACGCACCTTTGCTAGATAAGAGCAACTGAAAAAGAGCTGCAGCCAGCAACACCATGAGATGGCACAGAGCAAAGAATCAGGTTTCTCACCTTGTCACACAAACACACGTCCACGTTTCTGGTTCACATATAATGTAAAAGGTTATCTCTTCTCAAAGTCTAGAAATGTTCCCATCTAAATCACAATATGGAGGGCTAACATGTTAATGTTATGATAGCATCTAGCTATTCACAGGCAATCTTGCAACATGGGCTAACTTCAACATTAACGATACTATTGTCTTGTTTTTTAACTTGACTTGATAGCTGGTTATGTCTTACTTTACCTTGCTTGATTACGTTTCCAATAGAGGAGCAGTAGAATCGGAGCCATGCTCCTCTTTGCTGGTTTAACATTGCCAATATGAGATCTGAAAATTCATCACCAAGACAAGCTCATATAAACTTCTGTCAGCCAGAAATTAACGTTACAAAACACCTACCCAACTTGTCTGGTCAGGGTAAAATCTTCAACTTTGGTACAGTTGAAAGAAGTGACTTCTTTTTGGTCAATGAAAGTTAGTTTCCAATTATTACACATTGGTACCAGTACCAAATGTCAGTGTCTTTCTATGGCTCTTGGAACCACAAGATTTAAAGCAAAACCACGTGTTTCTAGTATTTTACGTCATTCATGAACAGTGCCTAGACTAGACCTCCTTGGCCCCACTTGGTCTGGTTATTTAAAAGGGTCAAATGGTAGCCTTGAAATATAGATGACCCAAAAATAAACAAATCTATTTCCAGAGGAGGCTGACTGTAGCCTACAGTAGCCTACTATTCTCAGCAAATCTGCCAAAATTCAAAGTGCTATACCCCACCCAGAACCAGGAGAAAAGAGCACACAATATGGCATATGGTGACCAGTTATAAAATCTTTACACTTTCTCAGTAATTACAAAATATAGTGCTGCTACTCTAAAAATCACGTAATAGTTTAAGCCCAGAGTGCATCTCTGGGGTGAAAGAATAGGGCCTACAAAATAGCCGGGATGCAGATAGCACTTTACTGTTACTGCACTTTTAAACCAAGCTGTTAAATAAAGCATTGTTTTTGGTGATATTTGACAATTAATTGTTGCAATTAATTGGTCATGTAGCCTAATGTACCATTCAAAATTAGATTAAGCAAATTGATCCTCCTGGAGACCCAGTGTAAAACAGACTGGCCAGCACTGATGATGGGCAGTGGGTCATCCATGTCATTGAAAATGGTTATGTGCAATGCACAACTGTATCTGTACTTTTAATCTGTACTTTTATGGACTAGGGTCCTCACACATAACCTTCAGAACAGCAATTTTAACTAAAGTTTTCATATCTTAAATAAAAAACACTCAGGTTATTACATATCTGAAATATCTACCTTTTTTATAATAAGTAAAGATAAGATTCCCAGTTGGCTTGATGCTGTTTGATTTATGAGTAAGTGCAAGCTAATCTCTTCATAAATCATTGTCACCATTAAGAAAAATTACAGAAAAAAGTTGTAGAACTTAAAGGTACAGTCAGGGATTTTATGTGATTTCAAGCTTGCAATATTTGTGTCACATTCAGCAATCATCTCCCCACGACAGCTAGCTGCATATTCCTTGAGTAGGCTACATTGTAAAAACAAAAAAAGCGGTCTCTGTAGGCAGGCTCCAAAAAACGACAAAACAAAACACAACAAAAACAAAACCCTTGGAATTTCTCTGTCGAATACTGAAGGGGTGAGATACCTCTCTGGCATGTTTCGTTTGCTCCATGGTTAAAACATAACATACGTTTTTTTGTACAAAAGTGTCTGCTAATACATTTAAACATAAACAAACACAAACGCTACTCCTGCAAAATCCTTGACTGTTCAAGTTCAATTTATTTCTTTGTTGTATCAACAGACAGGATCACATACCACACAACAATAGACACAACACACATACAAACAGATATGCACAAAATAATAATTTAGTTGTGATAAATAGGTCTGAAAAAAGTCAGTAAACCCAGATAAAACTTCACTTCATACGGGGGGGGGGGTGTCACTAAATGGACAAAACTATCTTTTCCTGTTGTGTGCATTCAGTACTTGGATAGAAAAGGGGATGAAGGAATTTTTGTACCTCTGTTTAAAAGCAATAGGAGTTTTAAAACGTAAGCCATGATGGCAGCACATATTCAGAATACAGGGGATGGCCCTGTATCTTGTTGACATGCACATTCTCAGATTCATTAAAACAGCGAGAGCACTTGTGGAATTTGTGCAATTAAGCCAGAGTCTACAGAGACTTGATATTTACATGAAAAGACATTGCTCTGATGAAAATGTACAAAGAAATTAAGCCATATACATATGCATATCTGTTTTGACTTTACTGCATAAATATCTCTGTATTACAGGTTCTCACAGTTATCTGAACAAATGGTCTGCTTCATGGAATCTATAGTTCACATTGTTTGCCACCAGAGGGCGACTTTCAGCTGTTCATTTGATGAGGTGAAGACAGCTTTGCTGAGCAGTCTACAGCTGGATGTGGTCCCTGCTGCATTAATAAATCATAGTTTACACACTCTCTCACAGCTGGGTAAAATTTTATCTGTGTTTGGAGGATGAACCAGAGGATATGAATGAAATAAAATGTACCTAATCTAATCTAAGCTTGATCCAGTCTTCTGCTTTTGAGATGTCTGCACACATTCATGTGCAAGATCAAGACCATGAGTTTGAATAGCAAATCACTGGTTTATGTTCTCTATGGTCCCCCACCTCCCCACCACCTCCAAATTATCCATTCTCAAAAAAGGAGGACCTCTGAAATACAATTCCCTGAATATTTTCTTGTGGTGTTCAAATGTTTTTTAAGGGCCTTTCCATCAATTCTTTGATAATATTTTTTTTCCACAATCTTTTAACCAGGGCCAGGATCACTAACACCCCCCAAAAAAAAATAAAAAAAATAATAAAATATAATAATAATAATAATTTAAAAAAGCAGTCTTTTTGTTTGACATGTCTGTTTGTTTGTTTGTTTGTTTTTGTTTTCACCACCGATCTCTTTCAGAGACACTGACTTGTGTTTTTTGTGTGACAAAAGAGCCTCCCTTGTCACAAGAGGAAGGGGGGATGGGTGAAGAGGACAACAGGGATGCAATTGGGTATTTGCAGGTAGAGGATCTATAAATACATATGATTGGGGGCCATCTCCTGTCTTTTCAACAGACTGAGTGGGGAGGGGGTTGGGATGTCTAAGCATTGTCACAATGTTGGGGGGGGGGGTTGTAGTGTGCCGTGGGGGAGGGGAAACAAACAGGTCTGTGGGCCTCTGTGACTCACTCTGGAATGTAATTGAGGCTCTCGTTTTCTCACATGCACACATACACACACACACACACACACACACACACACACACACACACACACACACACACAAACACACACACACGCATGCACATATACACACACACACACACACACATTCAAACATGCACATGCTATTTACTCAAAGAGAGACGAGCTTCAGTAAGGAGTGTGCTTTTGAAAAGGACAAAGAAGCAGTGTTCCCTGGGATCTGTGTTGTGTTAGTCTTGAATTACACTACTGCCAAGCATTATAATTGCTTTGCTAAATGAGTTAAGTGGACAACTTCACCAGGAGAGGGGACTGATTCTCTCTGTCTCCATCATATCTAATTTGGAACTTCTTTAAATTTAAGACATTGCATGTATTCATTTCCATTTTTAGTGTCCACATTCCTCGTGCTTAAAAGTTCCATGGAACAGCAGAAAAAAGTGAGTGATGGTCTATAATTTCTAAAGAGTAGCATAGGCTACTATCTCTCTTTCCTCTAACCATTTCACTCTGCTGTTGCCCCTCCCACTCTGTTCTTCTCCCTCTCTCCTAGGCTCTGCCTCCCTCTCCCAACAGTTGAAATTCTACACTGGTATGCCTGAGAAATCACCATGGAGACAGGAGCTGTGCTATCTTCCACTGCTAGTCTTCAGATCACTGCCAGGGCACCCCACAATCTTCTGCAGACCACAACAATTGAGAACTTCAACACATTAAGTCTTTTTTTGTTCTTAAAGTGGCATTGACCACCATCTTCAGAATAGTTAGTCGAGGTTTCTACAATTGGCAAAAATATCAATATGTAAAAAGCATCTAGCCTATTAAAATGTGCATGTAGGATAGCCTATCATTTTGCAATATAGGCCTATGTATGCCAATCCCCCCCCCCCCCAAAAAAAAAAACATAAATAAATGAATAATATATATAATAATTATAACACTGCACAGGACTAAAGCAGCCTTATCTCTAAGGTCAGGCTAATATTTATAGGTAGGCTACTTAGGCCTATGAACCAAGTTCATACACACAAAGCAGGCAAAGACAAATAATCTACCATTGGTGTTTTCAAATGTATTAAGCCTGCCACAAATATTTTGCCTATAAAAAATATTGCATACATTTTATTTCACGAGATGTGCTAAATCCATAATTAAGTAGCCTACATTTTTCTTAACTTTAAAAGTGTCAAACATGCATAGGTTCAATGGATCTGAGATGGCAACAACTTCAGGGAGGGATTTATCTAGGTATACCAGAACTGTAAAGAGCTTTTCGGCGAGGCTAAAAATAAATACACAGATTTTTTGTATGATATCGCTACTACTGCCCATCTCCCACTGGCTATCTGTTTTCTACCTGGGGGAGTTCGTGTACTTGTAGTTTTTTTCTCGGCAAATTCAGATAATTCCAATCGAATGAGATCTAAAACAGCAATACGTTACCCAGAAACCTATGCGGTGCGGTACAAGCTGGCTTCTGTGCGCTTTGGGAGTGTTTCCCATTTAAACAAACAGAGTGCTGAAGATGGCGGAGGTTTAACGGAGGCTTAAGAAACTGCTGCACTTATTGAAATACATTGGAACGGTGAGTTGACTGGGAATTCACGCTTTTACTATTCGTTGTCAAATCCATATACTTGGAGGTTCTTGATTCTGCAGACTTTTTAGAGAGTGCCTACTTGTCCGATAGACATATTTCGCCACTTAGCTAGTTCTTGTTGGTGCGATATTGCTCGTAATACAGCGTTGTCAGTGGCCGCAGTTGCAGTTGCATACACATAGGCTTATTTGTTTTGACGATCGCCATACATTTCTCATTAAAAGCTTGTTACGTTCATATGCGAATGTGTGAGTCGGCCATGCATGTAACCTGGTGATTGATTTCTTGATTTAGAATAGGTTATGTCCGCTTAAAGGAAAAGGCAGCAGATAGCCTATCGTTATATTAAATCCCTCTTTTTGTGATTTAATGCCTGAATTTATCTTACCCTACCTATTTAACTGACTCCTGATTTTCCATCATGCGTGTTGATGTTTGTAGTTTCTTACTTTCATTTAGTTTGCAGTCATATTTCAACTATACATTTTCGACTTAATAATCTTGTCAGCAGCCTCACCATAACCTATGTGGAGACAGCGAGCCTATAAGGCTAGCGGGCTAGCCAGCTGGTGCATTCTTGTCCTGCATTTAAATACCCTCTCATTCGTTGTCTTTAATGTCTTCTCTGCACGCATGGTTACTTTTTGTGAGTTGACGAGGATTGCATTTAGACTTGAGTTACTTCCTCCCATGAGTTTAATGGTTGTTTTTTATTATTATTGTTAACTTTCACATGGTTGTGTATAAGCTAACCTTATTTAGCGTGTACCAGCTTTCCAGACACTCATTCAGAATTAGCACGATTAGGCTACCACTGAAACATTGTATTCGCTGCTATTCTATTGATTCATATAATGCTACATGGCCTTACTGTAGTCGTTGTTGTTATGTTGCAACGTGTCCCAAGTGACTTGGGAATGTTACCGTGCCTGCTCCTCTGTCAGGTTATTACTACAGGAGCCGAATTAATTCTAGCCCTGTTGAATAATACAATCTCAATACGTGCTTTTACGATAACCGTGCATAATGCCTCTTTTAAATGGCTCTTTGGTGCTTGTAGGCAACGTATCGCCAGTTTAGTCTACTGGAAACAACAACAAGGACTCTTCAAACTTTGATTGTTTCATAGTTTCAATGTAAAAGTTTGTTTAGCTTGAAAATACATTGTTTGTTCTCTTAAGACAATTTTTGGATGTCAAAACAACAAGGAAGTAGGCTATATCAGTCATCGTTCTATGAAGTGAGGATTGTTTTGACACGAGGTAGGCTACACAGTACCATCATTATCAACATGTCTTGTCTGCACTATGAGCTGTATGTTTGTGGACTGTGTGTGTGTGTGTGTGTGTGTGTGTGTGTGTGCCACATCTGGGTCACCTGACATATCTTTCCCTCTCTTTTTATACTTTTATTTTTCTGATTAAAGTATGTGACTGTAGGCTATAGACTGCCATGAATTTGAAACTTTGGCTGAAGCCATCAGACATGTGGAGAGATGGCTAAGGTCAAGGCACCCAAATAGAGGGCGCTTGTGTTTGCCTTTCAGGGGCACATATAAATCTAGTCATGAGTGGTGTTCTGTCAGCAGGGCATTTGTCTTAACAGAAGAGATTTTCTGCTAAAGAATGAGAAGCAAGGATGTTGGACAAGTAACTACCTAATGGCTTGACATAACTGGCCGTCAAAGTAGACAAACATGTTTTTTTTTTTGTTTTTTTAGCTCAGTTGCTTGGCTGGTTGGTTTTGCTCACTGCTAGGAGTAGTTTTGGTGAGAAGGGCCCTCCCTAAGGCTAATTGGTTTCAGATCTGACAGTTTTATTCTGTGGCCCCTAAGTTGATCTCTCTGTGGGTTGTTTCTTGCACTTTTAAATCAACTTTTAAAAACTTGTGTAAACTCATCGAGTTTTTATTGTACATAGTTGACTACTTTTTAATTTTATTTTAAATCACAGCTGAGCGGATTATTGCTCATTGGCTATTGTGGCTCAGCACATATTGTTCAGTCAGTGGATATTGTGCATTTCATTCAAATGTTTAGCCTAAATGTTCTTAGTCGAATGTCTTAATATGAAGGGATGATTTGCCTCCAGTGAAGAAAAGTACATGAGGCCAGTCACCTAAAAGAAAGAAAAAGTGCTATGGATTATTTATTGGTTGAGCTTGCCTTCTCTCTTGTTCTCTCCTGCCGTCCTTCTTCTTGTCTCGTGCAGTGAGATGGGGTCCATATGCAAGAACAGCAGCAGTAGCGGTAGCTAAAGATGAGTCTGCTCACCCTGCCGCTCAGTCTGGTGGCTGTGGTAGCACCCTGCCTCCACAACCCCCCCCCCCCTTTATCTCTCCCCCTCTTTCTCCCGCTCTCATTCTCACTCTCTCTCCCTCACACACACAGAACGTCAGGACGCATTAACAATGAGTCAATCTTGTGCGAGATTCTTTGACTGCCAATGGGGGTGAGAGAAGTGACTTGGATGCACGGTTGTCTGTCTCATCCATTTGCCACTGTGGTCTTTACTCATTAACTTTGAGCTGGCTACATAGCGGAGAGGAGAACTCTTTTGTATGGTCCAAAGAAGAAAAAGTAACAATGAGTCAATCTTGTGCGAGATTCTTTGACTGCCAATGGGGGTGAGAGAAGTGACTTGGATGCCGCAGGTTGTCTGTCTCATCCATTTGCCACTGTGGTCTTTACTCATTAACTTTGAGCTGGCTACATAGCGGAGAGGAGAACTCTTTTGTATGGTCCAAAAAGAAAGAAAAAAAGAATGTGTCTTTTGATCTATACACATACTAAAGTGTTTTAAAAGCTTGAATGTTTTTTTATTTTTAACTTAATCTCTAATTTTGCATGGGAAAAAAAGAATTGAATTGAATTTTGCAACTCAGAATTGGGCCATGATGATGTACTATTATAGGCTGCAGTGGGTTGGGTAATTATTCTTCATTTCCACTAAGTGTACTTCTCTCCAAACTGCTCTGCACTGGACTCTTCTGGAGTTGTAGCTCAGTGTCTATGCATGAGGCTTTGTGGCCAACAATACGAGTTGACGGGGGAAGGAGGGGGAGGGGATGCCTCATCACCTTTATGTGGCACTATTTGATGACTGTCTCCACTCAGTCTTTGTCAGGCTACATTTTTCTCTCGAATGGATGGCATTCTTTAAGTGTGGCGTCAGGGGTGGTACTCTCGGTGTGTGAGTGTGAGTGTGTGTGTGCGCATTATGTTTTTGCTCTGTGTGTGTGTGTGATCTGAAGAGGAAAGAAGGCTTTGCTGTTGGATGGGTAATTTATTTATTTATTTATTTTTGCTGAGGAGGGAAAGTGTTGCTGTCTAATGTATCAGGTCAGGTGTGTGTTTGTGTGTGTGCAGTAGGGAAAGTGTTGCTGTCTAATGTATCAGGTGTGTTTGTGTGTGCCTGTGTGTGTCTAATATATGATTGATAGTGGGTGGCGATTGGTCCAGACTCCCGGACCGGCTTGATGACACTGAGCTGAAACAAAAGCTTGATTGTTTGCCTAATTGAAATGTGATGCCTTGGCCTTGGTGGAAGACTCCTTGTGTGTGTGTGTGTGTGTGTGTGTGTGTGTGTGTGTGTGTGTGTGTGTGTGTGTGTGTGTGTGTGTGTGTAGAGGGGGGCGGGGGTTGGGGCACAGCATGGTCTCATGGCCTCTTACCTTTTCTGAGTAGAATCATGTTGTCCATTTAAAAAAACCCTGCTGCAGCAGAGAAGCTGCAGCAGATCTAGTAAGCCAAGGTTGGTCAAACCGAGCTTGCTTTGAGCGGATTCAGCTGACCAAGAGGAACTGTCGGGTCCAAGTCCTAAGAACCAGGACCGCATGTGTACTACGTGTCTCCCTTCTGAGGAAGTGGGTGTTCATCTCACTGTGCCGTTTATCATTTAGACCATGGCCAAGCAAAGTAGTTCAGAGAAGTGAAGTTTTGTCATTTTTTGTCAAAGTGAAGTCCACAGAGAGGAATAAATTCATTTTCTTTCTCTCCCTCTCATTCATGGCTCAGTTGTCGTCTATCTCAAGGCAATGCCACGAATGGGTTCCAGATGGACCTCATTTGTGTACTTTTGTTTTTCACTCTCTGAGAGGACTCTTGTTTTCCCCAGTTCTACTACACCACTACACACACTCGCACACCGTTCACACAGAGAGGGAGAAGCTTGTTAGCGGGAGTGTGTGTTTGTTTTACTTCACATAGGCCCATTCTGCAAAGTTTATGTGCAGTTTGATTTTTTTCCCCACCCCCATTCCAGTAGAGGCTGGGGTTGAAAGTTCATGCAGGATTATTAAGAAATTCTTTCGCAGTTATTGTACCATGGCATCTGTGTCCTCAATGAAATTTTACAACTCCCCTTTTGCTAGCCGTACCTCTCCTTGGATTTAAGGGGAATGTGTAAGTTGCATCCAGCTGTGCCTAGTTGTGTAAACCCCGGTTGCCATGACGGCACTCCTACATGCCTGGTTCAAGGTCGTTTAACGTGGTGGCGACTGAGTTGTATCTTTCGTGCCTCACTGGCCACTTGAACAAGATGACAGCATAAACAATTTAAGACAATGTCTTCATTATAAGCCTTTGTGTACTTAGGAGTCTTTGTTTCTAGGAGTCTGTTTGTATGGCTTGTATTCGATCACTGATGTTGGGTGAATTTGGCCAAAGAGGATCTAGGCTAGTGATTTTAATTGGGAATGTTTTCAGTTATCTAATCAAAAAGGCTAAATCAGTAGAAGTGAAGCAAGAAAAAGTGCTACTGCTGACTGACTTCTATATGTTTATAGTCCAGTTTCTGAAACGCAGCACAATCTGATGGTGCTTACTCAGTCCACACACTGACCTTTGTCATTAAACGATCATAGACAGCACTGACGGAACAAACCAACTGTAGGTCGAAATCTTAGTGAGTTAGAGTAGATGCAGACTGCAGTATTTTTGTCCAGCACAGTTTTGCCTGGTGCACATTCGCCACTTTGGCTCCAAGGCAGGGGAGCAGTGCAGAGCAGAGTAGTGCCCCAGATGAATGCCACACGGTATGGGCGTCTGTGATTTCAGACTGCTAGGCTGTGATTAGCGATTAGCCACAGCACAACGCTTCCTCCTCGCCTCACTCTGCCATTGGGTGAGGTAAGGCAGAGCTGCACCAGAGAGAGAGGGGAAAGTGCACAGTACTGTTTCTCTCTCTCCCCTTTCTTTCTTTCTCTTTCTCTCTTTCTTTCTCTTTCTCTCTCTTTTTTGGTTTCTTTCTTTCTCTCTCTTATTCTCTCTCTCACCCCCCTCTCCCACTCTCTTCCTACTCCAACGCAATTCCTCCTCTCACTGGGCAAAAGAATGCTCGTAAAACGGGTTCACCTGAATAAGCCAGCAGGGTAGGGCTCTGGTCTGGTCTTGTTACCATTGTAAAAAGTTAGCATGACTTGGTGTGTTTGTATTTTGTTTAGGGCCCCCTTTATAAAAGTGTGTGTGGCGGTGGTGTTTGGGGGTGGAGAGGGGAAGAGAGAGAAAGAGTCTAAAAGAGAGGGAGCGAGAGAGAGAAAGAGAGACAGAGAGAGAGAAAAGTTTTTGAGTCTGGGATAAACGTTACCAGATGCTCTCTCTGTCAATCAGGCAGCGAGGAGGGAGTGAGTCACCTCTGGATGAACTTCTTGACTATGCAGCGGCCACCTTGTTTTCATTCTGCCAGGCCTCCACAACCCCTTCCTGGCTCTGCACCCCCCACACACACACACACACCATCAAGTCCAATACCCTCACTTCTCTGCACAGTTTTGATACAAGTTGAGCCTTGACTAACGCAGAATTCGACCCTTTCGAAACAACAAAGGTTGATAAGTGGGCACTGCCTGTTTATTTGTGTCTGTTTTCCCCAGGCGTGTGCGATGTGACAGCACCTTGTGTACCTGGTCACAACATAGTGGTGTTGCTGCATATCTCTACTGGACTATAGGGACAGTCATTGTCAGTACGACCTGATTCAACCGTTTTTGTTATTGCGGAAGCTTTTTGATGGGGCAAGAGTTGCTTTTCAATAACAAGTTCCTAATCAATAACGTTGAACTCTGGTCCTTGGACACTAGAGTAGTATGCTCTCTCCACGATGCATCTATAGCCATGGACCATTCGCCCTCTATTTTCCCTTTAGCTCTCCATGTTCTATTTCTGCCTTTTTCTTTTCCAAATCTCAGGCGTCACATTGTATTGCGTTCCACCTGTTTTTGACATCCTGTGTCTTTTTTTCAGATCGTTCTCTCGGGATGGCTTTTAAGGAGATTCCTGTGCTTTAACAAAGCCTTTTATTCTGTAGGCCTATATATATAAAATAGTGCAACACTTATGGAGAGTCAGAAAGCCCCCACTCCACCCCCCTCTGTGAAGTTAAATTGATACGGCCTTGACCTGAACTTGCACGAAAGTTTGCTGAGCAGCACTTTTGAAGCACTTCTCTCTCCAATAACTTTTGAATAACGCACACAGTCAGTCTCCTCTCTCGAGCGCTGGCACATCTCCTTGAGCTTGAATAGCAATGTGCATGCATACCCTGGTGTGTTGGCAGGGTCCCTTTTCACTTCTAGCGGCTGCGGTGGTGAGGCTGTGGACAGCAGCTGTGTCGTACGCGCGCCACAGGTCCAGCAGTCTGCATTTCCATACTAAAGAGGCAGGGGAGTAGGAGCAGGGGGAAACCATCCAGGAAGGGTCCATCAATAATTCACTTTAAGCCCCAGGTGCTGTTTGACCATTTTGACAGGGCTGGAGTTTGCCAGCGTCTCCTTTCAGAAGTGGTGCCCACAATTCTTATTCAATATTCAGCGTTCTCCTCTTTTTACCGCTGCTGAAAACTTTTTCTCCCCTCTCTCTCTCTCTCTCTCTCTCTCTCTCTCTCTCTCTCTCTCTCTCTCTCTCTCTCTCTCTCACTATTCTTCAACCCTTCCCTCTTAGCATATGCGCTCATGAATCATATATGTTGGTTATGCCAAACATTTACTTTGCAGTGACCCGGGGATTCTCGTGAGAATCGTGAAAGTTTGTTGACGGTGGCCAGGTGGGAGTGCTCGTCAGGGCGGTTGCGCAAGATCGAGCCAGACGCGCGGCTGGCACGCCGTGAAGGGAAAGAGAGAGCCCGGGTGTCTTTTTCAAGTCTTGAGTTCTGCGCGCACATCTGCCAGGATGTCACTGTGGCATTCCCTCCTTGTTTATGCAGTCTGTCGACGACGGCGACAGCCGAGGGCTGACCCTCGCATGAGTGAGCCTCTGTGTCTGTGTCTCTCCAGCCTTCCCGTTTCTCTCTCTCTCTCTCTCTCTCTCTCTCTCTCTCTCTCTCTCTCTCTCTCTCTCCTCCCTCCCAATCTCGTACCTCTCTCTACAACTTCTCCCTTGTTTTCTCTTACTTACTTATATTGTCATGTCCCCATTGCAGCCACTCACCTCCAATCCATGACCTGATTGTAAGACCTACAGTATATGTCTAACAGATTGACCCCTCTCTCTCCTTAACCAAAATCATTGACCGCTATGTCCTTTTGCGTCCTTCGCACCCTTTTTCTTTTCAGAAGTAGAACTAGAATCATATGTATTGGCCAAGTATGTTAACACACACAAGGAAATTTGGTTCAGACCATTGTTGACTATCAAGCAATACACAGTGTATATTATTTACAGTCTATCATACAATTAAGGCACGGATGAAAGGAGTACTGGTAAAGGATATCCACATGACTGTGGTCAGAGCCATGATCACGAGTGCCAGATTGATATAAGAGAAGACCTCAAATTGTGTTTTCTATTCATTTTTATTTTTGTTAGCCCCCCCCCCCCACAATAGTCTTGGCGTCTACTGTTACCCAGTAAAGGAAAATAAAACTGCAGCCGAGTTGAGTGTGAGAAGCTACAATCATTTGTCTCCTTGCTTGTCCTCATGGTACATGATGATGAACATTCACTCCATTTTCTCACATAATAACTGTCAAATGTGACATTATGAAATCGCTACTCTAAAACGGAATGTTTGCGCCAGGCAGTTCAGTGCAAAATACGGAGTGCACACTAGCGGCGTGGGGATATCCAGGGATATTGCCACTCAAAGAGTGCCTCTAGTCCAATCACATATTAATGAATAGCTGGATCCAACTGTTACATTGCAGCTTTTATGAGAGACAGTGTTCATTCAAGTACAAGTGTACCTGTACTGTATGTGTTAGGCCTAGCACAAGCGACAATAATGCACAGCGTGACCAGTTTAGATGTGTGAAGAAAGGTTTTGACAAACTGTACTTGTTAATGACAGGAACAACCTGTACAGATTCTAAGATCAGTGCACCATGCTGTGCCATAGTAGCTAGCCTATTGTGTCAGGCTAGCAAAAATCGGAATTGGTTGGTAAGGAAATGCTGACATTTCACCGTCATTTATCATCTCCCGTTCATTGGCCAATGTAGATTTCCCTTGTAGGTTGAGCATTTCATCGTTTAGACCCGCAAATTGGCTCCCTTCAGCCAATGATGTTGGGGGACATTGATAGTCAACCGTCCAGAGCTACACCAGCAGAACAGAACTAGGGTGAACCATAGGCAGACCTCCTCCTCCCCAGGTCAGCAAGCGTTAATATCTGGCTTCCCGATGTTGGCACATGGACAAATCATTTTGCAGGGCAGCTAGTTGGGCATAGCGTTGCAGGAAGTGTTCCACATGCCAAACAGGTTACCGTAGCCTTGTCACCCTCTCACTCCCGCTCCAAACCATTTCCTTTTAGATGTAGGTCACCTGTAAGTACCGTGGAGGGAGAAATGTCATTACCTGGAGAGGGCACATGAAATCAACATGGGCTGGATTATCTTCCTGATTCATACAGACAAATGAGGGAGTCTTGGTCATTTTCAGATAGATCACTGTAATCATTATGTGTGCCCAGTACATATGACTCTGCCATGCTGAGTTGACAGGTTTCCTATAAGAAATCCACCATCTTGCTGGATCAGGTATTTTTATTACACGTCTATATGTAAGCTATGCTCTGTATGAAAGTTAAGGCTAACTCTTATTTGGGTGGGTCATCCTACTGCTCCACTGTCTTGGTACACTCTAGAAAAGAGGATAGTGGTGATCTCTTCTCTGGTTAGCCACCCTTCCACATCCCATTCCCTTACACCCCGCCACCCATTTCAGGGATCCAACCAATCTGAACTGTACCAATCACAACCCCGGCGAAGAGAGAGCCCTTCTGACCTCCAGCACAGGTCAAAGGTTATCTCAGGGAAAAAGAGGAGAGCCAACAAAAGCCAATGGCCTTTCACCCCTTCCATTCTCTGGAGGATTCTGAGTGATGAATGCCGTTCTGCTGATGCTTCAGAACAATCACGGGTGGATTTTTTTTTTACCTTTTCTCTTTGTGAGGTGTTGTCCAGGTAAGGCCACTCTTTTTGGCTGGACAGAGTCCCTGTGCAACTGCTGCCTTTGTGAATCTTCAGTGAGATTTAGCTCTTGTGGGGCAAGACCTGGAAATGCAAAAAGTAGACTGTTTGTTTTGAAGTATCTATTTTTTATGAGATATTGATCCATTTCTGATTTGTCTCAGTCAAGGATTTACTTCGATTTAGAATGATTTGGCATACGATACCCAGCTTTGGACTTCTGGAACATTTTAAGCCTTTTCAGAGGATGAAAAGAACCAAACTAACACAATTGATGGTGTGTGTGTGTGTGTGTGTGTGTGTGTGTGTGTGTGTGTGTGTGATGAGCTTGACGTTCTGGGATCAATATGTGACCTGCTCAAATTGAATTTCTAATTTGTGTTTGCTGTGTGTTTTTTCAGTATTGGAACCATTTGCAAGTGTGCTGGTGCTCCCCCTCCCTCTTCCCCCTTCTCCCTAGTGCGTGTGGCTGAGTCCACTCTCTGTCCAATCTGTCCTCATAAGTCATTGAAACACGCTTTTAATAATGTTAGCCTGAATCTGGGTGGCATGTGGTGTGGTGCTGGGGGGAGTTGTAATGGGAGAGGTCACTACTTAGGGTCAGGTTTTTGATGCAGGGGTGTCGATACTATAGCTAGCTGTAGCTGTTTCATCTAGATCCTAAATGAACTCATCCTTTGGCCAGTGAGACGAGATCGAAGAGACAATTTGTGGTGTGTTTTCGTAGACAATGCTTAAATATTATGCATTATTGCATGTGATGTGTGAAAGAAATGAAAGACCTCAGGCATTATGGAAGACAGAGATGTTGGCGGAGTCCAATTGACTGCTTGTCAGAATGTTAATTTTTGTGGACAGGAAGTGTTATATCTGTGTTTCCTGTTATGATTGTGAAGGTCACACCTGATTGCTGGTAAGGGTCTTGGTTTTCCTGTTTGACCTTCTGCCCACACACACCCAAGTAATATCGTGCTCATTGTGTTAATAGGCTTATCCTTTCCCTGGGTCCTTTCACTGTCAGTGGTTTCTACAGGCCTGATTTTTTTGTGTGTGCTAGGTTTACTTCGGAAGAGATGTCATGAGGATATGATTTATTTGGTGGTTAGTTCTGAAAATATAGCTTTAAGTTTTCAAATCAAACAGTGTGCTAATATTGATTTTAATCGAAGGACAGTGTTTTTTCTTTGGTTCTTCACACCCCAGCTTTGTGAAGAAGAGCACCAACACTTCTCTTTCCTCGAGCTGAAAAGAAGTGAAAATGGCTGGTGTTGGAAAAGTAGGGAGGGGGGAGTGGCAAAAAAGCGAGGGACAGAGAAGTAGATGGAGAAAAAAAGAGGAAGAGGAGGAGGAGGAGGAGGAGGAGGGGGGGTGGACAAAACAAGAGAGAACTAGCAGCAGCCTTCCTCAGAGTCGAATTCCTTGCAAGGGGTCAAAGTTCAGCTGCTGCGGCGCCGCGTCCTGATTGGCTGAGGAAAGGTGAATTGCAAACCACGGTAAACTTTTGACCCCTCAGGAGCGCTGCAGGAACGCCCAGCGCTGGTGTGGAACAGAGCCCACTCTCTTCCTGTGTTTACTCCACCTCTCCGCACGGAGAGAGGGAGAGAGAGGGAGGGGTGGAGTAAGAAAATCATCAGAGCTGCAGTATGGAATGAATAAAGGCTTTTCAGCACCGTGGCACAGTCAACACCCCCCTACAGAAGGGAAAGAGAAAAAGAAGGAGGAAAAGTGGGTAACACTTTATTTTAATGTGTCGCTGTTACAGTGTACCTACCTAATTAGGTACAGTGGTACAACCTGTGTAACAACATGTACTATCAGGTGCTATCATTGTACTTGAATTATGTATTTGTGGGTACCTACATATAGTTGTTACATTGTAATCCTGAGTGCTTTTACAAAACTTTGCCTCTGATGAAAATTTAGGCAAATTGGCAAAGAGCTGACCTGAGACCTGCTGGATGGGGTAAATCGGATCATGATAGATTTGATATACAAAGCATGCTTAGCTCCAGTCAAGGCCTCATTGTCTTCAGTGTACATGTAACAGCTGTGCTGCTACAACCTTGTTACTCTTTGATAACAGTGGAATAAACTGGAACAGGTCTTGTCTTGGAACAGGTCTACTAATTAACATGTACTGTGTGGTGCAACAGCAGACACGTTTCAACACATCAATTACAGGATGCATAACATCATTGACAGGATGTATATATGTAGATGTAAGTACTTAACTGGTACACTTTATTTTAATGGGTTTATTCCACTGTATCAAAAGAGTAATAAATGTGTACCAACACAGTTGATACATGTACTACAGTACAGTACAGGGTAATGGCAGACATGTTCCAAGACACCAATGACACAACATACATCTAATATGTAATTGTAAGTACTTAACTGGTACACTTCATTTTAATGGGTTTATGCCACTGTATCAAAGAGCAATAAGTGTGTACCAACACAGTTGATAGATGTACTATGTAGTGAATTAGTAGACCTGTTCCAAGACATCGAAGACATAACATACATGTCATATGTACATGTAAGTAATTAACTGGTACACTTAATAGGTTTATTCCACTGTATCAAAGAGTAACAAGGTTGTAGCAGCACAGCTGTTACATGTACTGAAGACAATGAGGCCTTGACTGGAGCTAAGAATGCTTTGTATATCAAATCTATCATGATTCGATTTACCCCATCCAGCAGGTCTCAGGTCAGCTCTTTGCCTCTGATGAAAATTTAGGCAAATTGGCAAAGTTTTGTAAAAGCACTCAGTATTACAATGTGACAACTATATGTAGGTACCCACAAATACATAATGCAAGTACAATGATAGTACCTGATCGTACATGTTGTTACACAGGTTGTACCACTGTACCTAATTCGGTAGGTACACTGTAACAGCGACACATTAAAATAAAGTGTTACCGAAAAGTGTGTGTGTAAATGATGAATGTAAAGGCATGCTGTCTTGTGTGTGTGTTTGTGTGTGCACTCGTTAGAATTCATGAAATGTTTTTTTCTTTTGCTCTGTTGGCAAGCTGCTGGCCTTTTTTAAAAGGGATTTTTTATGAGCAAACGGAGGCCCACCCTCTGCTTTTTCCATCCCTCCCTAGAGCCGTGTGTGTGGAAGAGGTGAGCCTGCCTGAGCTCACTAACCCTCTCTCTCTCTCTCTCTCTCTCTCTCTCTCTCTCTCTCTCTCTTTTCTCACCGCCCCTTTTTTCGCTTTCTCTCACGCCATGTTTTCTCTTGTGAGGGGGAGAAGTGAATGGATGATTAATAAAGCGTGGTATTGGCCATTGTTGCCTTTCGCCCTCCACTTCTCAAAGGCTTCCCGCTCTGGGCTCCACCACCACACATGATGAACTTCCATCCATCCCTCCATCTCTCCATCCATCCCTCCCTGCTAGTATGTGCTGTAGTGCTGGTCCGTTAGGGGTACACTATGTCCTTAAGCGGACGATTATTTCAGTGTGTTTGCACCATTCCCTGTGTGTGTGTGTGTGTGTGTGAGAGTGTGTGACTGGCTGACTGGCTGTGTGGGTGTGTTGTGGCAACACAACATAGCTGACTGTAGACTGTTTAATACTGTTTATTGACTGCAAATGATCATGGGAGGAGCTGTAGGAAGCATGTCATCCTCTCTTTCTCTCTCTCTCTCTCTCTCTCTCTCTCTCTCTCTCTCTCTCTCTCTCTCTCTCTCTCTCTCTCTCTCTCTCTCTCTCTCTCTCTCTCTCTCTTAATGCTCTCACCTGAGCAAGTGTTTTTTTCCCCTTACTTTCTACACACTCATTGACTTGTTGACTCGGCTCAAAGTCTTGGGGAAGTCAGTGCAGCACTGACACATCTCCCACTTGCCCTGCAGTCTCTCGTCTCGAGCCCTTTCTTCTTCCCCATGTCGAGTTTTGTGGAGTGTTGTGATTTGGCGTGAGTGGCGCCGTAGACGATGATAAAATTGACAGAAGCTCTCTCTGCGCCTGTCTGTCAGAGATGGGTGAGCTGATGCCCTTTTCACAGCGAACAGGAAGATGTGCGAGGAGTGAGTACTACACTTATGATTCACCCAAGCCTTAGGTGTGTGTGTGTGTGTGTGTGTGTGTGTGTGTGTCATATGTAGGAGTAGTTTTTCCTGTCTTGACATGTTGGCCCCCACACTGAGTTCTCACTATACCTTCTCTTCTCTCTCCACATGTCTTTTGGTATAACAGTGT